>NW_005841850.1:5229427-5238552 GCF_000455745.1 Alligator sinensis | reverse complement strand
ACTACTAATAGAATTGGGATCTGGTCCTAAAAATTAGTAGCTGATTTTTGAGTAGCATTCATAGATTTTAAAGCCAGAATGCACGTCTAGCATGGTTCTACTCCTATAGCCTGCAGTCGAATTAGAGCATTTCTTAGAAAGGCGTCTGGACTACATTTAATGACAACAAAAGGTGGAGAATTTACATCTTTTCAGCAATCTCTTCCAATGATTAATTACTGTAAATGTCAAACAGGTCATCTCATTTCCATTTTTGAGTGTCGCTGATATGAGCTTTAGAGTTGGCTTTAGAGCACCTTGAACACCAAGTCTAGAGTAGTCATCCAGTCAACCAAGAGTTGCAAAGAAAGTTTGAAGGGCACACAAACTTGACAACGTGAAATGATAAAAGGTTTGAATTCTGCAGGCTTCCTAAGTCCACACACATACCAGGCCTTACCTACGTTTGAAAATGTTGGCTGGTGTATTGCCGTGCCAGTTAAATCTTCTAGTGTCGATGCAACATTAACCAGCCCAAAAGAACTTTTTTGCTGATATGCGCATGTCTAATGTACAGCTTTTGCTGCTATGTGCATATTGTAAAATGAAACATCCCTCTGATCAATGGTACTGCATGAGCCAAGTTTCCAGTGTAGACCTGGACTGAGTCTCTAACACTGCTGGGTGACTTATTGTTCTTCAACAAGGCTGAGGTAATATCTAACTGCCAATATGTTCCTCAGCCACATGCTAATTGTTTCCTGTCCGGCAGACTTATAGTTTTGCTCTTCACCCAGTCAGAGGCCACTTTTGCTGCTGTGAGCGGACGTCACGGATAGGGATACACAAAGCAATTTGGATAAATCTTATTTTTAAAGGCAATCTTCTTCCAACAGACCAACATTCTCAGAAATTTGGAAGAGGGCTGATTTTTTAATTAGGGTGTTTTCAGATGTCAAGCAGTTCCTGAGTGAAGCTGGGACCAGAAGTGTCAAGATCTGATAAGAGAGACCTAGCCAAACCTTAACCTGAAGCGGATGCCAGAAATCTCACCCAGTCTTGTCCAGACAAGATTTCCAGGTTGACACTGCAGACCCAAGGGTTTTAGGGAAGCAACCAAATGTTATCCACACTAGAGCTCTGCAAGAGCATGCCTGTCCCACCTTTGTGCAGTGTCTGGCTTTGCACATACCAAATCCTGGAAATGAGGCAGCGTAGTCACCTTGCAGCAGTGGTGACTGGGTGGCTTTAAGCATGACTGAGACAGGGAGCTTAAGAACGGCGCGGGGGCAATTGGAGCAGAGTCGAGTGAGTCGTGCTTCACTGCAGCATTCCTAGGCTAGGCACGGAGGAAGTGTAGATGTGCCCTAGGACAGCCATTCATCACCGTTTATGAGAGGACTACATTTTAAAGCCACACACCTCTCAGTTGCTGTGAATGAATGATTCAACCTACCATGTCACCAGTGGAGGGATTGGGCGAAAGTATACACAGCACCCGCCTGCAAGATAAATTTAGAGCCCTTGATTTTAAAAGAGCTCAGCTTCTCCCCACCTAGCTCAATCCATCTGCAAGGATGAAGTGGTTTGTGCTTACGTTGTTCTATAGGATGCTTAAAAGGAAAGCTAGCCCTCTGCATCCTGAACTCAATGGCGAACCTCTTCTTGACACCAGAGGTGCAAGATAAAGGCTGATGTCCCTGTTCACACACAGATGTCCCTGTTAACACACAACAGGAAGGACAACTTCCTTTGTTCCCTTGAAGGTGAGCACTGTAACCAACACCGCATTCACGGAGGAACCGAATGCTCAGAGGAACCCCAACAGCGGCACTTTGGAAGAGACATACAACTTCATGCTCCAAAATTACTCTAACCTCTCACTTTTTGGAGCTGCCAGGAAACTTTCTCTGGGGACAAGTGATAACTGTGGACAGCAACTGCCTACTGTAGGATTTCTTCTTTCATCCTCGTCTTAAACAGCTAGTACTGGCCACTGTTAGAGACTTGATGTAGAACAAGATGGCCTACTGGTCTACCCCACTACAGCACCAGCTATGTGATTCTGTACGTCTGAGCAAGTATCCCCCTACCTAGCTAAACACTATTTCCTATGACTCAACCAAGGTCCGAGGGGAGTTCTGTTGGCTTTCCTATGACCCAGGAAAGCAGCTATCTGAGCCCCCATCAACAAGGAATTCCACCAAAGGGTTAAGCGTGGGATAAAGCAGAAGGACTTGGCTTGCACATATGAATAAGAAAAGTTTTATTTCTTATCAGTGCCGCAGCTGACTCACTGTGGCCATTTAGCAGCTTCTCCAGCATACGTCAGATCTCGGGGGAGTCCACTAACACTTATTGTGCAAAAATAAGTGCCTTATCGCAACCATCTGCTCCCCTGGTTTTGTACTTAGAGGGTTTGTCTACTCATCCGTGCCCTCCCTCTGCAAAGCGCACTAGAGTAATTCAGCGTGTTGTCAGTGCTGCAGCATTGAGACGTTTGTGAACAGAAGCGTTTGTGGGAATTAGAAAGGTGAGAAATGGAAAGGGTAACCGTGAATGAACGAGACTTATCTCTTTACAAGTCTGATGCTGCAGTATGCCTGGTGCAGGTTTATAAGCCCTGCTATTCCACGGCAGGTTTTTGACTATGTTATAATGACTATATAAAGTATGTTTGCACTTACACGTCAGATCAGATCAGATCCTGGCCTCTTTACGTTGTTCCAACAGTGCACTGCAATTGTAATACCCACTGGGGGACTTCCCTTAGTGACAGAGAGCTGGCTTTATGCCACCCATCTCCCACGATCTATAATGTACTGGACATAATGAAGGGAAAGGAATATGATCAGAATATCTTTGTGCTCCAGCAATCTCCAGCTAGAATAAAACCTCCCCAGGGGCCATTACTATTTCGTGCTAATTAGAATAACCCTGAGATTTTCACAAAGCATGCTGAGGGCTCCCAGTATATCCGGGGATCAGGGAGGCACAAAGGCATCTCCTTTTTGGCTCTCATCCAGCAAACCGTTCTTCATACCAGCATCGCAAGGGTTGGATCTCGATGGTGGGACAAACAAAAATAGGCCAGTCTGTAAAACATGGGAGGGGAAAGGAAATAAAATATATTTGAAACATTATTGAGAATATTTTGGTTATGTTTTTAGCTTTGATATTGTTAAACTGAATGTAATGCTCCTGAAACCTGTTAGCTTTATTCTACAAACAGACAATTGGCCTCTGGGTATTCTCATAGTGCAGAAGTGGTAGTGTCACTTAGTGCCAGTGATGGATCTTAGAGTGGACACCTGTCTCCACCGACATCGAAATTTAGCTAAACAGTGAAATAAAAGGGGGTAGGGCATCAGATGCTCTGTAGTAACTATCCACGTACCTGTTCTTACCCTTTGGTAAGTGGAGGTTAAACCAGTTGGTTTAGAGCTAAGCACGGAAACTGGTTTAGGGCTGAGCTACTGTGGTTTATCTTTCGCTTACTGTGGGATAAGAGTGGACGCAGAGAGAGTTGCTGCCAAGCAGATGGAACACAGTTGGCCGTGTCTACACGTTCATTAATGAAGCGTAATTACGGCACATTAAGTTTAGTATCAGTAATTACAGGTACTACACTTAATGCACCATAATTGGCGCTACTGCGCATTAGCGCTAACAACCAGTTTTTATGTGACGCTAACGAGCAGTAGATTAGCGCATTAGCATGGTTTTTGCCAGCCGTGGTAATGAACAGCAGAATTAGTCTACTGTGATGTTAGCGGCTCATGTAGACACACCGGCTCGTGTTGCCCCTTCTAATTCACTGTGATCTGTTCTCCTTTCCAGAGCCCAGCTCATTCCACATGAGGCCAGAGAACAGCCATGTGATAGCAATACTACTTTTCCAGCATGGATGAATAAGATTTTCAGAAACATCTGAGGGAGCTAGGGGCTCGGATTTCAATAGTAGTCGGATGGCTAACTTTCTGTTCTGCCGTATAGGTTAATGCTTATTCATCTACCGTCATTCATTCTCCAGAGTCTCCCAGTCTCTTAAATTTCGCTGCATTGATTATGATATGAAATGCTGTTGTATTTCAAGTCATGTGGAGCTGTTCAGGGCAAAGCATATTACAGGTGCGACACTTGACCCTGAATCACATCCGTGATTATGTGAACATCTGCACTGCAGTGCTTATTTGCAGTTTAATTATCTCTATTGCAACAACAACAAAAAGGGGGTTAGCAGCAGAACAGAGGTGAAATTAAAGTGTCGTATTCAAAAGGTTCGAAGTCCAGGTTCAGTTCAGCAAGCACCCAAAAGTTTAGATCCCATTTGATCTAATTAAGCAGTCAGCAAACATTGCTGACATTCAAGCATGGGAATGTCCTGGTGCAGTCTAGTGGAACATAATATAATCCTGGCTGAGAGCAGCAAAATAATGAATCAGAACTCATGGTAAGGGTGATACCTTTTATTAGACCAACTAAATTTTTGCAAAAAAAAATCTTTAATTGCAAGCTTTTGGGCACAAACACCCTTTTTTCAGGCATTGGAAAAAAGATTGTAAAAGTTCTTCTGGGTAGAAATGAAAGTTCATATTTCTTTTCTCCAATGCCTGAAAAAAGGTGCTTGTGCCCAAAAGCTTGCAATTAAATTTTTTTTTTTTTTTGCAAAAATCTAGTTGGTCTAATAAAAGATATCACCTCTACCATGCGTTCTGCTTCCTTTTTCCTCTACACCAATACAGCTACAACATGGATACCTGGCAAAATAATGAAGTAATGGCGTCTTCAAGTTGCCTATCTCCTCTCTAGTCTCCAGTTAGCTGATAACAAATCAATGGTCACTTCTATCAGAGACTAATTTTAAATAGAATTTTTTTAACAGCCTGGGTGCTGTATTGCAAGTGATTCATTTTAATCAATCATTGGCATTTCTAAAGTCTAGATAAACTGTAACACAGTTACAAAATACCGTTTAATGGAAAATTACTTTCTAATTAAAGGGGGGGTGGGGTTCTACAAGTTTTAATTTCTTTGAAAATTTTCAGGATTTTGTTGGTGTTGAAACCCCCAAACTTTCAATTTGGAGCATTTGCTTTCCAGTAATTGAAAGCTTGGGGGTGTTTGGCTTTCTATTTTTCAGTGGAAATCTACCTTTTTCATGAAAATGTTAAAGTTTTCTTTGGAATTTTTTCAGGAGACAGAAGGTTTCTTGCCCAACTGCAATATTTCACTTTTAGATAATAATCCTTGTTATGATGTCACCCACTTGCCTGAAATTAATGTTTAATATACAGAGAGTAGTTAATTGGGAAGAATAAGGAAACACTCCACCTCTACCCACGCTCTTAAATGTATTTGTGAAAGTGAGGTTCCACAAAATATTTTTGTTTCTGAAACTGGTATTGTCATCTTGACTAGCAAACCCAACTGGTATCAGACACCACTAGATTATTTGCTAGTACGAACTGATTCATAGATTGCAAGGCCAGGGCCAACAATAGCTCATCTTGTCTGCCATTTTGTAAACAGGCCATGCAATTTTCTTTGAGCCTAATTACTTGCATTTAACCAAAGCCATACGTTTCAGCATGGCATCCAGTGCAGATCAGTCAAAGGCAGTATAACTCCCTCTTTTTGTACCAGTAGAGAATCCGGCCTATAATTCAGAGTAGAAGCCATATAAACTAAAAATGGGAAAGACCTGTCATCTCCTACTGACTCTGACCCAAAGTCCATCAAAGTTAGCATGAGGTTTGTCATTGATTTCGGAAGGTGTTGAATCAGACCAGTTGAGAGCTTTTACAATTGACAGTTTAATTATTCAAAGTTTCCCCTTGGAATTGCTTTTTTTTTTATAACCAGTCAAATTCTTCCCTGCTTTCACCACTCCATCAGTCCCATCTAACATAGTGTTATCCAGTATTCGATACTGTTATACAGTTGCTCTTTCTTCCTTTGATTATAGGCATTGCAGTCTTAACACACTGTGTATTATTATTATTATTATTATTATTATTATTATTATTATTATTATTTCATAGATTTAATAGATTTTAGGGTGGGAAGGGACCTATTAGATCATCAAGTCCGACCCCCTGCCCTGGGCAGGAAAGAGCACTGGGATCAGATTGTTATTATTTAAAGCAAATTAAAAAGGTAAGGGATTTGGGGGCGTTTGTTTTGTTTTTTTTAAAGGCCTGCGATTCCCTTGAACTGATGTAGTGGGGACTTCTTTGGAAGAGGTTATGCCCTATTCATTAACTCTGAGAGGAGACCATTTCACACTTTTTGCTGCTGTTTCTATTTCTAGCTGGCTTCCTGCAGATAGCTTTCTGCAAGACTGCCTTGCTGTAGCAAAACTATATTGATTTACACAGCAAAGTCTCTCTTTGTGCCAGGCAAGGCTGGGGAAAGTAATCTTTTCATCAGAAGATTGTTGTTGCCTCCTCCCCTTCCCCCCCCCCCTTTTTTTTTCTCTCTAGCTAAAAACTCCCAAGGCTAAAAGCTGAGCTCTTTGGATTCCATGACGTTGCACGTACAAACTCCCAAATTTACTTGAAAAATAGAGGATGTAAATCAACAGAGCTCCAAAAAAACTAGCCAAGTTGCATTGATTTACATTAATTGAAGACTTGGCCCTTTCTTTATAATGAGTTACATTACTATAAAATGCAGAAGTGGCCAGTTGCCTAATTTAGTTTTTATTCAGGCAAAATGCCCTATCTTCTGGGAATTTATCTATGTTTCTGTTCTGTGCGGTTTTGTCATTCTCGTGATTAGAGTCAAGGTAACATAGACCTGGTTTTCTATTATCATCCTCTGCACACGAGATCTGTAGAAGCAGCTTATGCTAATGGATGATACTGGTAGTCCAGTGATATACAGTATTGGCAATTCAACACTGTGCATTCAGCAAGGGCTGCACCTGTGGCCTTGATCTAGATCCTTAGCCAGTGCAAATCGGCATCACAGCACCACAGTTCAAGGTGCTACGTTGGTTTTATTTCAGCAAGAGATCTGGACTTGAGAACAAATCTGAGAGAGGAGAGTCAGAGAGAGACAAAAATAATGATAGAGCAAGGTTGATAATAAGCCTGTTCCTTTCCCTTTTCAAGATGTGCCATGGGGATTTTTAATTTCCATGCGCACAGGGACAGAAGGGACTTTAGTTTTCTGTCTTATCCAAAGGATAAGCTTCAGCCTTGATGCAGGAAAAGGATTAGAGCACGCAATAAATAAGCAATTCTATAAGCCAGCAAGGGCATTGAGCAGAAGGCATGATCATTCCAGGCCCAATTCACTCGCGTAAGTCATGGGGACCAGTGATGAAGTCGCTGGAGTTACACCAGTGGGGGGAAAAAAGGGTGCGTGCAAAAGCAGAATCAGATTCTCTGCCTGAGATCTAAGCCCATGCACATTTACAGCGTGATTGCCATCAATCAATTGTGTTAGCACAAAGCCTTCATAGTTGCCAAACACTTTGTGCAAAATATAACAAAACAATGTTTTAGCTGAGAAAGACCAGATCCTCATCTTCTGTAAAGCAGCATAGCTCTGTCAGTCTCAGGGTTTTAACACACGGCATGTTTGCAGCAGGGTACTTGCGCAGTCTTTGTACTCCGGTATAATTATACCAGAATCTGAAGCAGACAGACACACAGCTATACCAGGGTAGCTATTCTTAGTAGATACGTTGTAGGCTTTAACAACACGTTGTTCCTATGTGTGGGGGAGCAAGTAATAGACTGCTTGCCATGAGCAAACAGCGATCCCAGGGAAAACTGCAGATATAAGGCATGTACACTGGTATGCCTGACACTGGTGCTTTTTACTTCCCCAGTTTGAGTGAGTGACACTGGTATAGGGCTGTACGTTGTATGTCTGCTTCTTGGAAACATTGACTGCGTTAGTGTAAATGTATTGTATGGTCCAGCCCCCATCTGTCCTGACTTGCTTCAGCTAAGGACCTGACCCGAACAGTTTAATGCAAAAAAGAAAATAGAAGCACAGAATCACCATTTGTAGGGCCATATCCAAAAACCCACACTTAGCTTGGTGGCCTTTCCCCTCTACAAAGAACTACAGGTACACGTGCTACTTTTCAGTCCTACTTAATGTCCTGTTTGGAGGATCCATGTGACACACTGGTCTTGTTCCACCCCTCTGCACAAATTTCACCCTTGAACCCTATTTACACAGTAAGGAAAAGCAAACGGTACAAAATTGAAATCAACAGGTCAGATCCTAGACATTGACCTCAGCTAATAATGTTTGATTTAAACTGGAGATCAGAGGTCTCTTTAGCCTTGGCTGGTGGATGCTATAGAGTAAGTCTTGCATTCCTGATGCTTTTATGAAAGGGGCAAAGGGGTCAAGAGTGTTTTTTCATTGTGGCAGAAGAGATCTGGAAATCTGAGAATTGATTCAGGGATGCCATCTCTGACAACAGTCTACCTTGATACCACCCCGTAATGTTTTACATAAACATATGGAGCGTGATCGCTTTGAAGTAGGCTTTGATTTGTCTTTCTCTGTGTCTCTAATGCATTAATTCAAATGCTGTACTAGTAGAAATGCATTCGTATATAATGCTGCATGACGTTGCTCTAATTAATCTCCTTCTTTAGAAAACGAACGTTTTCCTGCTCATTTGTATTCATTGTTTTGAGGTTTAACTTGAAAAATGTATATTATACAACAGACTGAAATACATGGGGAATAAAATAAAAGAACGCAATGGGATAATAAGCATCATAGCACTGTTGTGACATCTCATGCTGTTAACATCAGAGTTGCCAAGATGCCACGGCTATGCCAAGCAAGAAGAAAAGCTTGTACCACTGAGTTATATTTTATAAAGTGTGGCATAGCCTGCACTCTCCATTTAAGAGCGAATTAAAGGCAACCCTTCTTTATGGATAAAAGTCTATTTTCAGCCACCTAATTTGAGCTGGGATAGTACTTGTGATAAGCCCGCTGCCATGTCTGTCCTTTGCTGGGCTTACTGTATTATCATTATCCTGCTTTCAAAACCGTGAGCTCCCTTCCACACACCAGCAACGTTGCAAGTGCCATCAGTTTTTTATGGGGCCACACAAAGCAAGATGGCTGAAGTCAGGCACTCGTTAAAGCTGTACACATTA
>NW_005841850.1:5178645-5229396 GCF_000455745.1 Alligator sinensis | reverse complement strand
TCCTGATGAATTCAATTGGTGCTATAGGAAGTCAAAATAATGACACTTAAACTTTCTACCATCCTCTGATGCATTGCCATTTCTTGGGGCGTGGCCTGGCATCTTCCTGTTACTTGTGATCTTTTAGGATGTATACAAGCATAACGGCATTGAAGTCTTTGGGAGTTTTGCTTGGGTAACACCTGCAGGTTGTTTCCCTTTGAATTTGTACCCCACTGAATCTTTCTCCGTTGATAAAAAAAAATGAAGGGAAAATTTGCTATTCTATGATTCACCTTTTGAAATGCATTGCAAAGGGTCAATTCACAGTGTTAACACCAGTCTAAGGCAAAGGAATGAGTCATCAAATGAGTCAAGATACCTTATTAGTGCCTACTTTTTCACTCGCTATTCGAGAGTGGCCTTGGCAGGTTGACAGGAGTCTGCCCATGTATGGATTTTTCCTCTCTCTTAATGACCTCTTGATTTTTTTCCCCCCATTTCCTCATTTCTTGTACTACCATTCCATTGAATTAGGATTCCCAAAGGAACTTAAGGAAGTAGGTCTCCAAATCCCACTGGATTTCAGTGGGACCTGGCCCCCTGACTCTCGGAGCACATCCAGACAAGTGCACATATGCGTTTCCCTGGGGACAAATAGCGGCGGCACATAGTTGCGCCACTGCTACTTGTCCCTGAGGAAAGCCCATGCACATGCACTCTGGCACTTGGCAAGTTGCTCCGAGTGGGGTAAGGGAGGCTGGGGCCAGCACCTGGGCTGGCCCCGGCAGCCTTACCTGGGGTCTTGGGGGCTTCCCAGGGCTCCAGAGACAGTGATCCAGGTGTGCAGAGCCTGGCCTGCAGCTGGAGCACGGCTTCAGCCAGCCAGGTGCTACTCCACTTTTTTTGATACTGGTTTTTTTGATACTGGGATCTCCCGGTGTCGAGAAAAACTCACCGCACTGCAAACTAGCAGTGTGGGGGAAGCCTACATACACATGCTCATCTGGATGCGCCCTCTGTCTCCATTTGAAAAATCCAAGTACTAGCTTTTTTCTCTTTCTCCTTCCCCACATGCCTTTTCAGCTTTCTCCTTAACCCCTCTTTGCTTAGGCAGAGGTACCTGTCCTGGAAAAGGTATGAAACCTTTAAGTATCTCTTATTAATTCTAAAAGTAGAGGAAGGAGAGAGGCTTTTACATTACCATCAACTTGGGGGGAAAAAAAGAACTACAGAAATGCATGGAGATGAGTGGGGAGAGGATGTTTGAAGCCAACACAGCAAGAGAGACTAATATGGATTGGAGACATTGTGGGGGAAAAATGCTATTTATTAAAAATATTTTAAAGCTAATAAACAGTCCTCTGAACTCCTTTAATCTCCTGTCCTTTTAGTTCATCTTTCATCTTTTCAGTACATCTCTTGACATACTCTGAAGCATTTTTTGAACAGAAAAGCTTCTGCGTAATTCAAACACAAGATCCCAATTTGGGGGAAAAAATGTTATTTCTCCTCTACAGATGTCAGGTGCACTTTAACTATAGACTTGATATACAGGGCAAGTCAGGCAGCAGTGTGCTCTAGCAGGAAATCAAACTTCTCTCATTTCAGGTATTAAAGATATGAACTACAGAGAGGTTGGGGAAAAGCTGTGGTTAAACAGAGGCCTTTTTTTCTGCTTTATATTTTATTTCTGCTGTCTGTAAGGTTCAACTGCTTTAGGCATCTCCACACAATTTCTGGTTTGCCAATTAAGTATATTAACTCAGTGGTAGGGCTGAGTCATAATAGAGGTCTGAGTCATAACATTTAGCTCCACGTTTTAACTCTCTCAAAGACTGGGCTGCTCAGCTCCAGGTTTCTTATCCAGACCCATCTCCAGACAAAATGCCTTAGGTTCAACCTAATATAGAAAGCTAGAAATGTGGATGATGTGATGACAAGTATATACCCGGGCAGAGTACTGAGATACTCGAGACTGAGACCAAGAATTTCTTTTCCTGACTCTGCCTTTGGCCTGTTGCATGATGTTGGGTGAATCACTTTATTCTCTGTTCCTCAGTTTGCCCAGCTATAAAATGGGGGGTATGGATTGCCTGATGACATCCACAATATAAGAGTTGCTCATTTATTTCATACATTAAATATAACTAAAACCATAGTCTAATAAGTTAGCCACAGGAACACAGTAGATTCTACTGACAAATGAGGGGCTTCTACTTGCAGAATACGATGTTGTTCTCACTTCTGGCATAAATCGGTAGCTCACTGGAGTAACTTTAGTGAATGCCACTTAAGTACCCAAGTGTGATCCTATTCCAGGGGCAGGCAACTATTTTGGGTAGAGGGCTGCTTAATGAGTTTTGGTGAGCTGTCTAGGGCCACAAGAGTAGCGCCACCCTTTGACAGGTGCTCTGCCCCCTGGTTGCCATCTGGGGATTGGAAGTCCCGCCCCCTAACCTCTGACCTTTGCCACCAGAAGTCCCTCCCCTCATCCCAGAAGTACTCCGTTTGGGAAGGGGCTTTCCCATCTTGGCATAGGAAAATAAAAGCAAATTATATGCTAAAAATCAAACATCCACAATAACATGTTTAAATTTTATTTTAAAAAATATTTTTGTCCTGATTTGTGTGTGTTTGTGTCGTATATATAGAGGCGATTGCGTAATAGCTCAAAATGAAGTCTTACTCGTATATTGTGGGGGTGTGGGCAGGGTGACTGGTTCCTCCTGAGTCTGGGGGGGGCACAATTTGTGGGCGGACCCAGGAGCGGGCCAAAAACCCCATATCCACTCCTATACTTCTGTGCTGTGGCTTAGTCCCCCCCCCCAACATGTCGCTGGCCCACATGGCAAAAAAACTGCCCCATCCTGAGCAGTGCAGAGTCGGGGGCCAATCTCATGGGGGGTACGTGGCCCCCCCATACCCTCCCTACCAGTTGCCTGTGGGTGTGGGTTGGGTGTACCCATGGGGCAGCCCAGAGCTGGTGGTGGCAGCACAGAGGAGCTGTGGTGCAGCCCCGTGTGGGCTGCAGGCAGTGGTGAGAGAGAGGGGCAGCTTTTACCCCTGCTGAGCAACAGTTTCTGCCCAAGTAGCACTACTGCTGCCACTGTTCAGCATGAGCAGGTGAGTCTGGAGCAGGCACAGGGTGTGCCGAATCGGGGTTGTGGTGTGGGTCCCCACCCGTACTGTGGAGCTGGAGCCAGTGGTGATGGCAGATAGAAGAAGCTGCCGAAGGCAATCCCACCATGGAGCTGCCCCAGGCCTGCTGTGTGCTCAGGGAGTGGCAGGATGCGCCACTGCCAGACAGTGCCTGAGCCAGGTGGGACTGAGGGACCTGCCATGGGCTGGACAAAGTCCCTCCGTGGGCCAGATCTGGCCCACAGCCCTTATTTTGCCCACCCTTATCCTATTCCATCCTGTTCAAGAGCCCAAAAAACCGTTAGCACAAAAGGGAGGTGGGTTTTCTACCTTCTTGGTCCTTTATGTACCTTAGTCTTAAGGCTGAGATGAAGACTTTACATAAGTTGACCCATCAATTTATTTTTAAGGACTTAAGCTAAGTGGAGTAGCATTGCATTTGGGTCTTTAAATACTATTTAGGTGCCTCAGAGGTAAAATAGGATTTGGGTTCTGATTCTCATTTCCCCCCAATAGGGTAAAGGGATTTTAAAGTAGATATAAATTTATATATAATCACTTTGCAGCCCTTTTGCACTTTTCTGGGGCTTTTGGTGCTACAGAGTCAGTTTGTTTATGCAAAAGATCCTGTTATTTTGTTGTGTTACTAGAAATGGTGTAACTAGGGTACAGAACCTCAGCTGATATGAATCAGGCTAGCTGTACTAAGACCAAAGGAGGTATGATTTAGGTGAGGATTTGGCAGTCCATATTCTATGGCTCTTTAGTAAGCTGGAAAAAAAAAGCAATTGAGAAATGTTGACTAGTTACGGCAACTATTTTGCAAACTTTGAGTCTGAATATGACTTCAGTGCCTTGAAAAAAAATGCAGTCCCATTCTGAAAGAAGTACAGGTACTGCAAAGCAACACCTAGTGATCATCTACAACTGTATCAGCTAGGCCACATGAAGACCTTTAGTTGTATGGAGCTAAGTGGTACTTTCATTTACACTTATTTTTAGTTAAGCAATATGATCACTTGAGAGAGAACTGGGCCAAGGCACAGAGAGCAAAATGCGTCCTCCTGCAAAAGAGATCTAAAACCTTTAGAGTTCCTACGGTGTGTATGAACTCTTATTCCAAAATAGTTTGATCCCTTTGATGCAGTGCATTTTGAAAGTGGGTTAAAATGATTGGGAATATGGTACGCTTTTTCTAGAATAAAAGCATCCATGTAGGCAGTTAATCTGGGAGAACGATTTTGTGCCTTAATTATTTTCAAGTAGTCTGACAGAAGTCTGTATTCTTCCAGATCCTACTTGAAATTCTCATACACACCCTCTATCTGAATTAACTTCCTTTGGTAGACAAGTCCTTACCTGAACATCAGACTTTAAGCCCCAGACAGCAATAGTTGATTTCCTGATGGATTTTCCTGGGTTTTATGCCTAAAACAACAAAATCCACGTTAACAATAAGCTCAAACTGTAGGCCAGTAAGGTACAAATGTTAACAGGAGATGAACCACTGGAGCAAATGTCCAGGGAAGTAGTAGCTTCCCCATCTCTTGAAGCCTTCAAAAGTATATTAAGTATATTAGCTCCATAGTTGAGCTCCTTGTATAAAAATAGTGGTCTGTCTCACAGGATTCACCTAGCTCTCTGTCTAGAAGGCATGCTCACTTCAAACACAAATTATTGGGCTTGCTAAAAGAATAACCAGGTATGACCCATGTTATGCAGGGAACTGAACTAATCCTTTGTCCTAGCCATCTCTAAAAACTATTTAATCTAATTTTAAGTATGTCCTTTAAGTGTGGACAGCATTGGGACTTTAGCTTATGTACTTCTTTAAAGCCTACTTTTGGAAAACAGTAAATATAATTCATAGTTATCTGTGAAAGGAAAGCTTCTGGTAATCCAAGATGTAAACATCTTGCAGTAAACTCATTCCCGTGTTGCCTTAACTAGGATTATGCAATCCTATATTTAGTGCCTTCAGGAGCGGTGGCCATGATGGCTCTTGCCATGTAGGTGTGCCTATAAAAACTATTAATATTCAAATAACTTTGCTAAATAAGCAGCCCTGTCAGACAGATTATTTATTACTATTTATGATGACAGATTTATCTTTCTTATTTCTCCAACACATTTCTCCAGAGGAAATTAGATACAGTACTTAGTTTAAGCTGTGCCAAGGAGAAAATGTTTCTATAAATACTTAACAACTTGTCTGGAGAGATTACAAATATTGGTCCGTCCTTCACAATGTCACACTGGTCATTGAAGCTGGGTTGAAATGTCGGTCATTTATTTTTCTCATGGAAAAAGGTAACTCAGTGGTTTAAATGGAGGGGGAAAGAATAAGCAAAATGTACATATAAATCATTCTTATAACCAAAATGTAATTGTTCAAACAGAAACATTTGGGAACAAATTGTCAGCCAACTTTCAAGAAAAACTTGTTATTTCCATGCTCAGTTCGCAGTGCCAAATCGACTGTACCAGCCAAAGTGTCTGTGCAGCCAATTAACTTCTGAAGGCAACCATTTGCGCACAGAAATCAGGCAGCTGGTCACCTGACTATATTGTTTCACTTTGCCAGAGCAGGATTTTTGGCATTGAAAATTGGGGTATGCTTGCTTTCATCGGGTACACCAGGTGGCATGTTCAAAAAAGATGCAAACATTTGGAGGCCAGGGCAGGCAATTTAGTCCTCAATATTAAATGTATAGTGATTGATATGACTGGCCATGTGAGAGACCCATAAGTGGGAGCAATTTGTTCTCTCGAATATTTAACAGATGGGGGTTGTTAGTCCGTTAGAGCCCAATTCAAGCCTGAGAAACGTGCCGGCATGAAGCCTAAGAACTTTTTAAGTCTATTTATGGTTTCTCTTGAAGGCTTAATGGGACTTACCTGGTGCATTGACTTTGCTGACCCCCTGCCTAAAGTCGCTTTCCCCTTCATGCGTATGGAATTCCACTTTCCTCTTCATAGTTGATTAGTAACTCCTCGAGTGTTGTTATAAGTTGCATGTCTCCATAGACAGATGAGGTTCTTTGGGTAAATCTGATCTCTTTTATTAGACCAAATCAAACAGTAGGAAAAATTCTTCTTTGCAAGCTTTTGGGTACAAATACCCTTTGTCAGGCTGAGGAAGCATCCGCACTTGGTGTGTGCGCTCTTCCTGCATGGAATGACTAGTAAAGAAGCCAGAGGCTGGTGTGCATGCAAAAAAGCCAGTCTCCATAGACTCACTTATAAACTGCTTACTGCCTAGCACTCTTGGAGGCTAATATCCTTCTGTTGGTTTCCACTCATGCTGGGTAGGATGCCTCAGGTCATAATTCAGCCCACCTCTACTGGAGTCAATGAGCAAAATCCTGACCCCACTGAAAGCAGTGAGAAATTTAACACTGTGACCAGTATTTTATCCGTGGTACTATGCTGTTGAGACTTATGCTGCTCCTAGCAACTGTGTTTTGCCATTTTAATAGCCATCACTTTGGAAATATGCACAGTTCTTCCCCTAAACTGAATTTCAGCAAAGGTTCATGAAGCCGGTGAGTCTGCAAATTGGACTGGGAATCCTATGAGCATCAGCACTCTCAGGATATGTCCTATGCTTCCTACTCAAAACCAAATCCAAAATAGTATAAGCAACAAATTTCTCTTCATACATCAATACCTTTCCAGCCAGGACTTAGCAACATAAAGGTATGTGGCCATGATAAAAATTTCTATTACGTTCTGTGGAAGTTTTCCATAAGGAATGGCATATGGCATAGTGTGAAATACTTCATCAAGTGACAAGCAAGTTGTTTAAGTTTCTGCTTTTCCTAGTTATAAAACCAGCTCTAGTTGGCAGCAAGTCTGAGGAACTGAAACAGGTGGTAAAATAATAAAAGCCCTCCTACAAGGAAGCTGCCCACACTGGGAGAAATATCTGAAAATTGCATCCTGATTTGTTTGGAATAATTTAAGGGAATTCATAATGGGCAAATGAAATTGGAATAAAACCCACACTTTCCTAAACAAGCACAAGAAATGCATATGTCCCTTCATATTCATATATATTAAATTGACTCTCCAGTTCCTGAACTGGTAGAATTTCACACACAGAAATGACCCAGAGTCCAAACAACTTATTTAAAAACACTTCTGCAAACTGGAAAACGATGATTCCTGATTCCTAGGCAACGTCCATGTATGCCTGTTGAAATAGCAAGTTCTGTTACACATGTTCACATTACACTAACAAAGGCAGTACTGTCCCTGAATGGGGTATTAGATGGGAAGTCCAGTAATATTTGTTATAGGATAATAGAAAAATAGGTTTGGAAGGGACCCCAGGAGGTCATCTAGTCCAATCCCCTGCCCAAAGCAGGACCATCCCCAACTAGATCATCCCAGCCAAAGCTTGGTCAAGCTAGGCCTTAAAACCCTCCAATGATGGAGATTCCACCACCTCTCTGGGTAACCTGTTCCAGTGCTTTCCTACCCTCCAAGGGAGAGAGTTTTTCCTAAAATTTAACTTAAACTTCCCTTGCTGCAACTGGAGCCCATTGCTCCTTGTTCTGTCATCTGCCACCACTGAAAGCAGTCCAGCTCCATCCTCTTTGTAACCACCTTTCAGGTACTTGAAGGATCCATTGGTGACCTGCAAGCTACTGGATGCCTTTCTCTGCCTCTATTTCCCTGTATATAAAAAAGTGTAATGACAGTGTGGTCTCTTTTGTGAAACATTTTGAGATCTACAGAAAGCAAGAGCTAAGAATTACTCTTATGATAAAATCCATCATTTCAGTCAAAGATGCCCTCACATTCAGTTTACAGGATAAAGAGACCTTTTAAAGAGCTTCAGTGCGTCTTCCCACAACCATAGCTGCAAGCATGTTTGCTGTGTGACTCTGGTGCACAGATTCCATTACTTATGGATGTGGGTCCATTCCTATCGTACATCATAACTGCATCTGCAGTTCTTTGCCCCCCATAAAATTGCATGCACATTTATGCTATGGGTACAGCACATGATGATCTGTTTAAACTAACAAACCTCAGAGAGTGAAACTGTCCTCCGCAGGGGCAGCACAATGTGTATGGGCCGCATGAGCTATAATTTAAAAATTTTGCATCTGCATGTCTTTCACAGATCCACTGGTGAGTTTGGGCCTGTAGCAAGGAGCCAGGGACTCCTGCTACAATGAGGAAGCAGGCTGGACAGAAGGGCAGCTGCATGGGGAAAGTAGCAGCTTGAATAAGGACTGGGAACTCAAGGGCAGGCAAGGGACTTAAAAAACTGAAAGGCCGGCATCTGCGGGCAGTGACTCACCAGATGCAGGTGATAGGGAAAGGGCCAGATAAAGGTATGGTGGAGAAAATGGAGAAGGGAGAGCAGGAGCAGCATCTGATGAGTGAAACGGTCTCTGGAGGAGATGCTGGGAGAAAGCGTAGCCTCTCCAGGAGGGAGAGACTGAATCCCAGGGAACCAAGGCAAGAGCCCTCTCCCCCGGGAGCAGCGTGGTGCGAGAACCAGGTGGTGAGCGGCCTGATGGAAAAGACAATTACTCAGAGGGGAGGACTTGGCTGGCTTGAACTAGCCACTCAGTGTTAGTGCCTTCCCTGAGCAGGTGGCTTATCCTTAAGGGAGAGTATGCCATTTCAGTAAGACTGTTAAATAACCCAGAGAGGGTCTTGTTTAGTTGAGGCATCAGCCTGCCTTTCAGTTCTGTGTTTAAACCGGTGGGCCGTGGTGGACTGATAGGGGAGTTCAGAGGTCACAGAGGCACGAGAGGCTTAATCCTGCTGGGAGCAGGGAACAAGCCGCAGTGTTGCCCAAACAGGGCAGGAAAAAGGGCCGACGAGATTAGTGAGCTATAGGGAGTGCAACAGGGGCTGGAGCCCCTCTGAAACCAGGTCTGCTACCACTGGGCCGGGTGGAGAGCCCCAGCTAGAGGAAAGAGGTGGACACTATTTAGGCTGAAGCCCCAACAAGGGCACAGGGGAGAAAGGGAGCCTAGTGCCAGACTGGGTCTGAGATCCCAAGAAGACGACTTGTTGCTTAACACCTGCGAGGCATGGGCAAGGCTGAAGGGGAGGTTGGAGGCCATGAATAGTCTACATCTACCTGTAGCCACCTACAGGTGCCTAGATGGAGACAACAGACATACTCTAAGACTCCTAGGGCTAGGGCCAGCTGGAAGACAGAGGTCAACGGGTGATTTAAATGAGCCCTGGAGTCATGGATCATCTCTCAACAGCTAATAACTCCCAAGACTCATAAAAGGCACAGCAGGTGAAGGAGAGAGGCAGACCCAGGAGCTGGTTAAGTAGGAAAAATCGGGGCGCTGGTAAGCATCGCAGCCTTGCCCTGCTACAAGGCCATTATGCAGAAACTTATACCAGAGTAAAGAGAAGGGCTGCACTTACTTATGGGCGCATGTTTGTTGCTGCTCTTGCCTTAAGAGCTTTTGGAATCTCGAGTTCAGACGTTTTTTACCGACTTCCAGTAAATGCACTGACAGCCGGCAGCTCTCACAGCTGGTCAAACGTCACACGTAGACACACAAGCCCATACGATGCTTGCATTGTTGACTGTATCATTAGCTGTAGCCGGCTTCAAAATAAATCCTATAACTATGGCTAAACAAATACATTAGAGCTTCTCATAGCAGAAGCTAAGCCCTGCTCTGCCTAGAATCCTGTTCCCTTTGTAGCCCTTCTGACATGTCAGTTTATTTTTAGCCATAATTAAAATTTTAACATACTATGTCATAGAACCTATTTTAGTAACTAATGTGCCAGCACTATTTTATTAAATAGACTATAAAAACTTTTTAATTTTTAGTATTTGGCGTGTTCAAGGAGAAAGCAACCCTAACACTGACGCTTGATGACAGTTAGTCAATGAAGGAAGAAAAAAAACCAGCGGTGGTTCTGTCTATCTCCCAGCTCTCTCCCTAGCACTAAATTACAGAATTAATAGGCTTTTAGAAGAGACTGACACATAGTTACTGTGAAAAAGACAATTAAATGTGGAAAGCCACTTTTCTCACCGCATTTAATTTTAACTGGAGGCTTTGAGACTCAATAAATCTTTTTCTTATTTCATTCTCACTTTTTCCACAGGTATTAAAGCCTTTAAGAAAAGCACCTAGAAGGATCTCTGGTAGAAGCAAGTTAACCCTCCCCCAGGTATTTCCTGTTTTCCCCAAATCTGATTTTCCCTCCCCAGTACAAAGGCAGGGCTGTGTCTTCATACACAATAGGTTTCATATCCTTCCAGTTTTTGTGGTCTGTACAGTGGCTCAGCATAAAGACAGTGCAGTAGACTGCAAAGTCTCTACCATATTTCCCACTTTATCCTTTTATTCTGAAAAGCCAAGTTTTGTCTACAATTGCAGTGGAGTAAATAGCTACTTGCTTGCTTCCAACTTTCTTCGGAGCAGGTGGGATCAGAGGGCAAAGAAACTTTGACTCTGCCACCTCCTACTCCTGTGCCTAGCTGCACCAGGTTGGAACCACGTAGTAGTTATGCAGGACCAGATTTCCCAGCGCTCGTCATCTACAAGGGAGAGGTTTGTCAAAAGGGTTGCTGTGCCCACGAGACACCCAAACTGTTCTGTGAGCATCTGACTCAAGCACCTTGAAGGGAACCAAATACTTCTGCAAATATGGCCCCAATGGATGAGCACAGGTGTCTTTCAAACAGTCTTTGGTGACATGACTTGGAATTACCTCTGGGATGCAAAGGGAAAGAAGGACTTTGATAATGCAGCAGAGAGGAAAGGATGATGTTAGCAGCCAGTTACAAACTCAGGGATCCAAGGGGGAGGCCTTGCATAGAGGCCTCTTCAAAGCAGAAGTCCTGTTTTCACCAAGAGGCTAACACAGGAGCCTCTCTAAAAACACAGGGGTCTGGCCCAACAACACTTTGCTACAGCAAACAGTTGAGTTTAAACCAGATGGCTGCTGGTGTGCAGCCCTGGAAGTGCACAGAGCCATGTTCTGGCTGCACTTGGAGAGGGCAGCGAAGTTGTCAGTACCTCCCATGGATTCCTCTAGGTTCGCTTGATACCAAAAACCTTTCCGTGAACCTCTCGATGCTGAGGTTTGGATGCTTACTGCACTTATGGAGCCATGCTGAGGGGCAGTTTTTCTTTCCATGCTGTACATTTGTGGGGGATGTTGCTAAATGGAAATATTGATACCCAGCCCTCACCTAACCCTGCTTGGCTGCTAGCCCAAGTGGTTTTATTTCTGGCCTAGCAGACATCTGCTGTCCCTGAACCTCACCACCCCATGACCATGAATGTGTTTCTGGTGCCAGCCTTTGAGACTCTAACTGGAAATCCGTGTTTGACTCGTGCCCTTCTTAGCTAGATACTTGTTACTGTGATTAATTTTAATAAATTGCCATATGGGAGAAGTGACTTTGTCTTTTCTTTTAACATATGCTCATACCCCCAGGAGGCTTTGGCAGAAAGAGCCTGGGCAATTCCACTTAGAGAGAGCTAATGTGATTAAGAAGGCAAAATGGTCTGGTGGCTTGGGACTTGAAAGACCCAAACAGTTTCCCACAATGCTTACAGACCATCTCAGACAACCTTGGAATTAGAGCAGGGTTGACTTTTTCCAGTCAATATGGTTTTTAGATTTTTTTTTTTTCATTGCAAGTGTTTCATTTTGCTAGTTTTCTTTTTTTTTTTTTGTTATTTGAAATTACTAGTTAATCTGAAATTCCCATCTGTTTTATTTTACACCTTTTTTAACCTTTCTGAAACCAAAGCATTTTAACTGACCCAAGGTGAATTTTCCTGACCTCTTTAATTCACAAACGTTTGCAAAAAACAGTCAACTGTTTGCAAGAGGTATCTGAGATTTCCAGATTGGACAATGGACTGCAAGATCAGTTACTGGCATGGTTTTGCATGGGCTTCCCTCACTCTCCCTCAGTTTATCTTTCCTCTCCAACCATTTGTCTCTTGTTTATTTACATCATAAGATCGATGAGACCCAGTTTTTTTCTCATGCCGTTGCCCATGGCCTGGCCCAACCCAATGGAGCCCTTATCTCGGTAGGATCTTCCATTGTTATTTATTGCAGTCGCACCTACATATTATCCTGCCTCTGCCTATGTCGGTATCTAGAAAGTGGGAGGAATGTGAATGTCTTTGTGAGAGGGCAACCTTGCAGAGGGAAGAGCCCGGTGAGAGAGGGCAACCTTGCAGAGGGAGGAGCCCAGTGAGAGGGGGCAACCTTGCAGAGGGAAGAGCCTGGTGAGAGGGGGCAACCTTGCAGAGGGAAGAGCCCGGTGAGAGGGGCAGCATTATGGAGAAGCCCCAGTGTGGGTGTGGAGAGCCCCAGTGAGAGGGGCAACAGTACAGAGAAGGCCCTAGTGAGAAGGGCGGCGTACGGAGAAGGCCCATAAGGCTTAGAGATACAGAACACCCGGAGCAGGAGAACTGTGGCCAAGTGGAAGAGAGGTAGCCTCCCTATAAAAACGCAGATATCATCAAAGTCGTGGCGGGCAAGAATAGGAGGGTGCAAGTCCGAAGCTTGGCACAGTAGAGGCGGCGACAGGGGCTAGCACGGCGACCCTGTCATCCCTCCTGTTATAGTGGTGCATTGGCTGGGAAACAGTAAGGCCGTGCACGGAAAGACGAACCTGAGGGCTAAAATAAGGAAGGAGAGGGGGCTGTAAGAAGACAGCGGCAACACAAACTGAAAAGAGGGCAAAGTAGGAAGGCACTGCCCTGGGACGGTACTGGGAAGCCGGAGGGCCCGACCAGTGAAGGCGTGAGGCCAGGATGGCAATGGCAGAGGATATAGAGAGCCTGAGACAGGAGAATTTTGCCAGGCTGTTACGAATAGATGAGTTAGAGGAAAAATTGGAATGGCTGGAGTGGGAGCTGGAGGTGGCCCAATTTAAAAAAGAGCAAGTGGAGGCAAGGGCTGCTGGGATAGAACAGCGGGCCCAGGAAGGAAAAAAGGAAGGAGGCTCAAAGGAAATCAGGCGCATGATAGTGGCGGAAGCAGAGAGAGCTCGCGCCCTAGAGCAGCTTATTGCAAATGGAGCCCAAAAGAGCCGGGCGAGGGAAAAGAAGCTGCAGAAGATGCAGAGGGAGATGGCAACTTGGAGAGAGAAGTCTACTACAACCTGCACAACCCAGGCAAGGGAACAGAAGGAGATACTACAGCGGTTGGAGGTCTCTAAAGGCATGATTGATGTCCTTCAGAAAGAAGTCCGCGGCCAGGAAGATCGCGTACAGGAATTGCAGGACGAGGTGGAGAAACGGCAGCAGAAGTATACGGGTGCAGAACAACTAATTCAAATGCTGCGGAGCACCCTGCATGAAAACCAGGCTCTGACCGAAGGAAAGGGAAAGGTGCTCGCACAGGAGATGGAAAAGGTAAAAGAGTACATGGCCAATTATGATGCACTGCACGAGCGGAGCCTGTCCCTTGAAAGGGAGTTAGAGGCTGGAGCGAAAGAGAACGATAGGTTACGGTCCCAGCTACAGAATGTGGAGACGGGAAAAGACCATCTGGAAGAACAGATACAAAGCCTTAAAACCCTCCTAGAGGATGGTGCAACTAAAGAGGCAGTGACTAACAATGAGAGGGAGCAGGCATTACTTCAAATACAAGCCTTAAGTCAGCCAGTCCAGGCCTTGGAGGCAGAAAATAAAATGCTTCAGACGGCAAATGGGCCGACGGCCATAAGAGGCCAAGATCCTGGGGAGTCAGAAGTGCTAGAGACAGCAAGCATAGCAACTCAGACGGACGCAGGACAGAAAGCCCAAGCAGAGAGACTGGAAATGCTGAGAGCCCAACTAGAGGAGTATGTGGTGATATTGAAATCTGAATTAAAACCTCCGCCTCTGTGCATTTTAAAGTATTCGGTGAGCCAAAACAAGAACCAAGAAGGATTAAGATGAAGGAAGCCAGAGGGACGAGAATGCAAACCACCTTGGTGAGTTGAAGTCTTGAGCGGGGAGGTGTGTAGCAGGACACTAAGGTGCCTGCCTCTGAGAGAGCCAGGAAGGCTCTCAGGTGCCGGTCGCCAAGGCAACAAAAAGGGGCTAATGGGTTACACCTGCCTAGCCGGCTGAAAGAAGGGGCAGGGCCTGGCCTATATACACCACAGGCAGGAGGCCAGGCGGTGGGTTCCCTACCAGTAGCCCAGGTAGAAGGAGCTGCCTGCCAGAAAGAAAAGACAAACTGCCCTGCCAGAAAGCGAAGCGAAGCAAAGCAGAGCCGGGATGCCAGAGCAGAGCTGGTTACCACCAGGTGACGGAAAACCCTGGTAGGCCTGAGCGCAGTTTAACTGGAGGCTTGACTGCTTCGTAGCCCAGGGGCTTGTGTTTATGTTGCAGTTTGTTTTGCGGGTGGCGAGGGCAACGGGAGGCACCAAACAACCCACCCCTGCCAGCGGTCAGCTGGCTATCAGGGGCAAGGCCTGGCTCTTATGAGGGGGGAGCTGAGGATAGAGGCAGTTCCCTACCGGCATCCAAGGCAGAAGGAGCTCCCTGCTAGTAGCTAGAGAGAGAAGCTCCTGGAGCAATGATGCCAGGAGAAGCCTGACTGCAGGTACTGCTAGCAGAGTAAAGGGTAGCAGCTCCAAGATGTCCGAGCAATGTCGTTACAGCCAGGTGGCTTATGTTTAAGTTGTAGCTAAGAGGCTTGAGTTTGTTGCAGTTTGTTTAACACTGGTGGTTTGGGTGAGGCTATAAGGGGATGGAGGAGGCCTCATAGGGGACTCATGGTAGAGTGAGGACCCCAGCCCCAGTGAGGGCATGGAGTTTGGGGGTACAGACCCCAGCTCTGGAGAAGAGCCCGGTGAGAGGGCAGCACTGCAGAGGGAAGAGCCCGGTGAGGGGGCAGCACTGCAGAGGGAAGAGCCTGGTGAGGGGGCAACCTTGCAGAGGGAAGAGCCCGGTGGGGGCGTGGAGCGCCCCAGGAGAGGGGCAGCATTATGGAGAAGCCCCAGTGTGGGTGTGGAGAGCCCCAGTGAAAGGGGCAGCAGTACAGAGAAGGCCCTAGTGAGAAGGGCGGCGTACAGAGAAGGCCCACAAGGCTTAGAGATACAGAACACCCGGAGCAGGAGAACTGTGGCCAAGTGGAAGAGAGGTAGCCTCCTTATAAAAACACAGATATCATCAAAGTCGTGGCGGGCGAGAATAGGAGGGTACAAGTCCGAAGCTTGGCACAGTAGAGGAGGCGACAGGGGCTAGCACAGCGATCCTGCCGTCCTTCCTGTTAGTCTTGTTAAGACTGGAAGGAAGTAGGAAGGTAACAAAAGAAACCAGTAGAAAAGCAGCATAGCATCAGAGAAAATTCTTCATTAATTTGGGATGCAGTATTTATGTCAGAGTGACCCTGGTGATGAACAGGCCAAAAAATCTGTCATGTCAGTTCAGGTAAATAAGCCAAAACTGGGAAATATTCCCTAGCTGTCAGCAAACTATTGGGAACCAGATCCTTCTGTGTACTGAGTGCCCCCAGAGGTGCTCAGGGTCTCGCCGGAGACAGCGTTCGTTGGCTTGTTTGCAACAGCCGGCTGGATATTTTGCAAAGTGCAGACTCTATTGTTCAATTTCCAGAAGGACCGGAAATACCTTGAAGAAAACCCTGTATTGAAATCGATACAATTTCACGAGACAATTGGGTTTCACTGAAATGGCATTTTCCAACAGCCAACTGTTCTGATGAAAATTTTCCCACTGATTCTAGCCTAGGTGCCTTCTACGTGGAAGAGGTTTATAGTTATTGTGTCTGTTGACCGTAGCGCATGATTTCGCTGACCTTTGCATGTCATCCTAAACAGCTGAAAGTAGATGCAATGAAGTTGTTGACTTCCACTTGGGTATTCTGAGGGTTTCCTTGACTTCTTTCTTTAAATCTTCTTTTTTTTTTTTTTTAATTTCGTGGCACAACACAATCATGCATCACCCATTGCCTACGATCAAGATTAAAAGCAAGTAGCACACCATATAGGCTTTTTTTTAAAGTTAAGTGCTTGTGTTTATATGTCTCCAGGTCCCTTTTATCTGAAATGAAAGCAAATTAACACGTCTAGCAAAAAAAACCCAATCAGATCTCAGCCCCGGATAGCATTTTTCATATTCAGATTATTGGATTAATTCTCCCTAGATGCTGCGCTAGTTGGATTGTGTTAGCAAATGCCTAATAAGCCACAGGGATATTAAGAAAAAAATAGCAATTTGCAAGGATTTGGGGACAGTAATGTAGCACTTGATTAATCTATGTTTTAAAAGAAATAGTGTCCTCATTTTCAGTACTGTAAAATGTCTATAACACAGAACCCTTGAATCTTATGTTCCTTATTGACTGAAATATAGTGCTGTCCTCTTGGTTACAATTCCTTTCTTAGTATTAGCAACTGCTTTCAGTTTATAATTGTTCATTATCACTAGGCTAAGGAATGGACAGATAAATCAAGACAGCTATCTAAAAAGTACCTGTGACTAATCACTATAGTGCTTAAAACGAGAGAGAGGGATTAATTCACTCTCAGTAATCTTTAACATATTCAATAAATGTATCTGTTCTGTTGCCTACAATGCTTGCTACTACTTCATATCACTATTTTACTACAGCATATTTCCTGCATTTTTACAATTGAAATCACCAAGATAGACAAAGGGATGATGAAAGGATGTCATGTTATCCCTATTGCATACACGAGGGCCAGAGAGTAAAGGACTGAATCCAAATCTATTGAAGACCCATAGGAGCTTTTCCATTGGCTTCATGAGAATTTTGGATGAGGTATGAAGTCTCACACATGCTTTGGGAGGGTCAACATGCTTTGGGAGGGTTAACCCAGGTCTCCTGTATCCTGTTCTATTGCCTTAGATGCAAACTCATCCTTCCAGCAAAAGCAGGATTATATTTTTTTTATTATCCCAAGATGCTCATTAGAGAGCACATAAATAGACTAATGCTATTGAACTGAATTTTTAATGTATTTGTTTTTAAACATTTTCTTTTTTTAAAAAAAAAAAAACAACAGATAAGGATGGATTTCTCCAGTCTAAATAGACTGTGCTTTATTGCCATTTAAGTGAAAACAGTAAGGGTTCAGCATTTTCCAAACATGTGATTACTTGCTCTGAAGGGTTTATTAGGACAGCACATTTAAAAAGCCAATCAGGAAGTTGCTGGTACAGCATACTGTAAATCTCTTAACATGCTGAATTTTGTTTTAGTCTCTTGTTCTAATTCAAGTTCACTAGATATTTTAACCTTTAATGAAAGCACTCAGAGACCTAGTATTGCTGTCTCCATCACTTACTACTGAACAAAGCCATTAAACCAGAGAGAATTAATGGAGAGCAGAAGGGACTGATTAGGTATTGGGCATTCTTTGTTTCCATTGATCAGGTGCCATGATGTTAATAATTAAAATCTGCAAAGCTTTATTCAGAAGATCAGCCTTTGGCTGGTTCCTCCTGAGAGGTATCGAGTAGCTCCTGCCAGGTGCAAATGTGCCTGGTTCCCACAGGGGTCACAGGGTTTCGAACCCCCTTGAAATCAACAGGAGTCTTTCTGGTTCCATCACTGCGAGTCAGGTCAGGGTCTTTGTAGGATGTTGTAAACTGTGTGGCTCTATGCCTATAAGAGGAAGAGATATTAAAGCTGGATCACAACAAAATAAGGGCATCGATCTCTTCTTCTGGAGCCGTCAACACCTGCTTCTCAGCGTCGTTGTCCTTCCAAATCCTTAGCTCTAGCTCACCCAGAAGTTGTTTGCTTGCTCCAGAAATCGCTTGGCAAAGCTTATGGCCTATGTTAATGTTTGTTCAGCTCCTTGACCCCCCCTTTTTTAAAGGGAAAAAAAGGTCACTTGGAAAGCAACATGGCCCAGTGTGTAGAGCGCTACAGTAGGAGACATTAGGCTTGGTGTAGGTCCTGACACTCCGACCCATGGTTTCCCCATCTGTAAAATGGGAATAATGATGCTTACTTTCCAGCTCTGTGATATGTAAACCCCTAAATAAGAGCTTGATATTCTGTCCATGAGTCCTCCGGAGTCCTGCTGTTCTTTTAGAAGGTCCATGGATGATTGTAACATCAGTTCAACAGAAAGTAAGGAGCTTGGGCTAAGATGGTGTTCTCCTCTCTCTGGCCTGTCTGGCCCTTTCTGATATGCCTCTTCTTGCTTTATTCTTTTTGCTGGCTGTCATTTCCATCCATAGCTTCTCCAACATCATCCTTCTTCTGCTACTGGCATTTCATTTCTCCAGGCCTACAATGCCTCTGTAGGTTACTTCGATCTTTCATAAGCTGTTCTCACCAGCTTCTGTCAGAAGTTATGGGTCTGTTCATTCCCATTCCAAAGTTGGTCTTAACCGCTTTTGTCTCTGCATCATCAATTGTAATTCTGACTATTTCCCCAAAACAACCCTTGACAAGATAACAAGGTCCCTCAATCTCTATTAGATGTTCTGTACTCTCTCATACATGTTTAAGAGGCCTCCAGTGTATTTAACTACAAGAAGAGTGCATAACAGCTTGTCTACAGCAGCAGATCCCTAATGAAAGCAGATTCAGGGTCTCTAGGGCACGCTGATTTAATTTGCATTAATTCTAAACTAATTGAATTTGTTAATATTATGTACCCCCTTTCTAACAGCAATTGTACATAGAGAATGTGTGCTTTGTTGTTCACTTGACTCTTTTTTGCCCCTTCTTTTTTAAAGCAGGTTGATCTTTGTACTGGAGATTTCATTCCTAATGTTCATCTGTCAAGAACAAGTTTGCTTGCTGTGTTTTTCCAGTGTTGTTGCATTGATTGCATCTATAAAATATAAGATACAAATCTATGCTGACTTGATTCTTACAGAAACCTGTAGAGTCTACCAGGCACTTCTGTAGAAAATGTAGTGGTCAAAATATTGTAGTAACATTTCTCATTGTAAGTTTTCAAGGGTGAAAGGAGTTTTAATGAAAGGTGAGGTTTTTTACTGTAAGGTTGCTTGAGGAAAAAAAATTGAAAATCACTTCTAATGAAACTGTTCTGACTTGAGACAGAAGGATGCACACAATGTTCTCTGTAAGTCACTGATACTAGAAAATACTTACATGTTTGTGTAACTTTGAAGTATCCTGTGGCAGGCTTGCTGCTTTTGCCTGGCAAGCCCGGCTTGGAGAAGGACACTTCCACCAATCGGGTAACAGCTGGGCGGGGCTTACCCTGCCCCTGCTTGGAGGCGGAGATGCGAGGAGCCCCTGGACCTGATTGAAGACTGCGCTTTGCAGGCCTGGCAGACTTCAGGGGCGGGGACTCCAGTGTAAATAAAAGTGCAGCATGCTCAGCACACTGGACAGATGCAGCGAGGGACTCAAGAAGAGCAGATCCAAGAAAAGCTGGGGAGCTCTCCCCTAGTGGGCAATAGGCCCAAGGCTCCTGAAGCCGCCACTGGAAGCGGTGCAAGACTGCTCAGGCTGTTGACGGCGCACAGGGATGGTGCAGGGAGACCTGGCCCTGGGAGCAGTGCGAGACTGCTCAGGCCCATCACGGTGCACAGTTCGGTGCACAGAGCCCAGGCTTTGGGAGCCACAAGCGGCAGCTTGAGCCTGCAGCCCAGAGCCAGCAGGCCACGTGGTGCATGGGGCAAGGGCCTTGGGGCTGTAGTGAGGCGCTCAGGCCCCATCTCCCGGCAAGTGGCTCGGTCCCACGATGCGCAAGGCAGTGCACGGGCCCGAGCTTTGGGAGCCAGGGAGCAGCAGAGGCTGCTTGGGTTAGCCACCTGGCGTGAGGATGGACAGCTGGAGCCTGAAGGGCCTGGCCTGTGCTGAAAGAGCCCTCGGTGCCAAAGCCAGGGCACAGGGAAATAGTAGTGCTGCAGCGTGAGGCTCTGCACCCCGAAGCTGGCAGCAGCAAAGAGGAGTTGAGCCCTCAGTGCCCAGAGCGGGGCACAGGGTGGGGAGGAGCCCAGCGGCGTGGGAAAGGTCTGGAGAGGCGCTCTAGCAAAGGAGACCCCATCGAACTACGCCCTGACCACCGCCACCTGAGGGGGCACGAGTCATTGGGCCTTTGGGTCCCACAGGGGAAAGATGTTTGGGGTGGGCAAACCCAGAGAAGGGGCTGGGTGAGCAGCCCCCTGCCTAGTCAAGGCCCTAAGGGGAGGGGCCCCTGGTGCTTCCTGTACACCCACAAGGGGCCCCATTGGAAGGAGGACTGTCTCTTGCCATGGGTGAGGGACTATATTAAGGAATAGATCTTATTAAGATGGTTCATGTTTGTGCCTTATATTTTGTAATTGAAATGTTGTACTGTGATGTTGTATTGTGTTGATACTGCAGAAATTGTTTTATTGTGATGGGTAAATAGTGTCATTTAGGGTTTGACCTTGGTTATTTGTTAATGTTCACTGTGTAAATATATGTATATGATATTTAGTTTTATGTTTATGTATATTATAACTCAACAAATTGTATATAGGTAAGAACTTTGGGCTTGAGCTAACTCTATAGAGGAAAGAGGGATCCACTTGAAATGGTGGCATCCCTCTCACAACACCCCCTCCTGCCTACCCATCCCATCCGACTAAGAATAGGGCACACCCTTGGGTGTATCCGGGTTACAGTCCAATCGGTCCTGTTGATACACCCATGGTTAGATGTCTTGCCAAAGCAGGGCCTATGCTATAATAAAAAAGAACTGGATTGCTAGTTATACGAGACTTATCTCATCACTGAAATGTCAGGCTCGTCACAATGCTGCTGTCATCATATGATTGTGATTAGCAACAAAGGGGTTAATAAATAGGCTTAGCATTGACAGCTTCTTCCATTGCAACACATTACTTAAGCTCTCTACTGTATTATAATCAATTCCATTATGATATTGTCGACAAGAGTGAAATGAACTTGCAGTAGCTTAAAGCAAGATAGGTTAATTAAAAAACCTTGATCAAAGCATCGTAAACCACATAAAAGGTTCCATCTTTAATTATTTTCAGGTGGTCTCCCAGGCAGTGAGGCCAAAAAAAAAAATCCCGTTCCCAAGGCCCATGAGCTGTGGAAATGCTTGTGTCGCCTCATCAGACTCTGGTATCCCCCAGTGTACAAACAGATAGCAGGCAAGTGTCTGAATCTACCCCCTGTTTAAAAGGAACAGGAGGAATGGTTGTCATAGTTTGGTATGTAAAGTATACCGGAGAAGAGTAAGGCATCTTGGGTACTACTGCCAGCAATCCTGATGGATGGCTCCCTGCGAGTCTTTTGAGCAAGTTACTTCACCATTCCCTCTCTGTTTCTTTCTCTGTCAAATAAAGATATTAGTACCCTGCCAGCAGGGGTGCAATGAGGATGGCTTTGTAAAGCACTCTCTTTTCAGGTGCTGCCAAAAGCAGCCAACTCCCCTATGGCTTCATCTTGCCATGTTCCCATTGACTGCCACTCCACAGACCTTCTGAAATAAAAAGTCTTGCATCCTTTGCATCAAGTCTTGCCCAAGGTCACAGAGGAAGTGGAACTGATGCCAACTGGAACCAGGCTCCAGCCAGTACAGTAACCTCTTTTTCCAACCCAGGCCCTGGCCCACGTAGTTGCTTCTCATCTGTGGATCCAAGGAAGCGAAGTATATTCTTCCCATATTAAAGATGTGAGGCAGGGATGCAGAGAGAGGAAAGGCCAAGGTAGGAACAGGACCCAATTCTCCTCCCAGTCTACTGCCTTGCACCTTGGCCAAGCTGATTAATTTAAAAGGATTAAATTTCTAAGAAAGCCGTTTAAATAAAACGCTAGTGAGTGAAGACTTAAGGCATGTTTCAAATGATCAGCAAGAAAGGCAGCTCCTTTCCAACAGCCCCTGCTGTGCTGCTCAAATTCTACTCTGAAAGACTGACACATTTACTAATGTTGAATTTCAATTTGAGTATGTTCATCTGCAAAGAGCTGTTTTCATGGCCCCAATGTTTGTGGACCGGCAGGGTGTACCGGGCCTTTAAACTGCTGCTTACAATGGGCTCACTGTTCCTTTGGAGTACATGTGTGTCTGCCTGTGGTTTTTGTCCATGTCTGACATGAAACTCTGTTTAATTTTGTTGGTTTGCACCACGTTTTGGAACCAGTGGTTGATATTTTCAGCTATATTCATGATGTTATAGAGAAGAACCAGCAACCAGAGCTGGAAATATCTTGCCTTTTGCCTACTGTATTCCAATTGTCTTCTACGTGCTGATGCAATAATAATTCATGACAAACCATGTATAATTGTGTGAGAGAGGATACAGCGCACTGGAATGCAAGGGGTACATTTCTGACTCTACTATATGTAAAAGGTAGTTAATCAAAGGTCTGAGTGATTCAGAACAGTCTGGTTCTCTGAGTCGAACCAAAAAATCCCAAGTACAAGAGCAGGAGGGGTGTGGAGTTGGTGTCTGAATTATGCTTTCTCTGGCCTTGATTATTGCTTGTCTTCTTTCTGTGCTCCAAGCCCTCACATGTGAGAAGAACGGCTTGGTCAAAAGCGTATCCGTCTTGGTCAAAAACTTCACGATCTTTTGTCTGTTGCAGGTGGATTACGTTGGCCTACAGAACAGGTCGGTGGTCGTATGCCACGTGCTTTGCTCCTTGGTGAAGTGTGACCATAGCTGGAGTTGACTGCCAATGCAGAAGCTGCATCCTTGTGATAAACTTCTGCGCACAAGCAGCAAGGAGTTCACTGAGGGAGCTCGAATTGTAGGTAAGCAAAATATAATTGCCCAGTATACTCTAGTGTATCTGGACCACTTGGTCTAAAAGTCTTGCTAACTATGATATGGCCTCTTGCAAGACTGCAAATGGGTAAGATCTCAGTCTAATGACTGTTTGAAAGACAGGAGAACTCAAAAACGCCACACTATTAGTTCAAGATACTGATGATATGTCTGAGTCTTGGTCCCCCATGTTTTAAAGGGATTCAGTGGCTTTTCTTGCCTTTGGCTGTTGTGTCTATCTGAACTGTAAGCAATTTGGGAAAGGGATTCTTTCTTTTGCTGTCTCTATGCACCGCTAGAAACAGTGCCAGGCTGTGCAGTTTTAGAGGAGGCTGATCCGTGTTACGTACAAGGAAAGTTTGTTGGGTAATTTCAACTTGGCTCAGCAATTTTTAGGATTTTTTTTTTTTCCTTTTTATTTTTTGAGAATTTGGTGAAGTTTTTTTGTGCTGTCCTTTGCATAGCCCCTCTGTCATAAACTGTTTAGCTTGTTGCATTAGGGGTCTGCACTGGGGGTCTGAAAGTTAGAGCATCATTGGGGGGGGCGTTATTTTGTTTTGTTTATTTTATTTTGTTTCCTGACCCCGGCAGTCAGGAAAGACTGCCGGGGTCAGATGACTCCAACAAGGTGCGCGTCAAGCTGTCTTTTAAATATCACCAAGGTAGGTGACGGGAGTCTGTTTCAGACTCTAGGCACTCGAATCGTAACGTTTTTCCTTATGTCCAATCTGAAATGATCTTCAATCAGTTTGTGTCCATTGTTTCTTGTCTTCCCCTGGGGTGCCTTGGTGAAAAGATGCTCCCCCAGGCCCTGATGTACACCCCTTATATACTTATAGGCCACCATCAGACCAGCCTCATCATTAGACACAAGGAGGGAGGGGTGCGGCTTTCACAGTGCAGAAGTTTGAGTTCATAGCAGGCAGGAAAAATACGCAGACCGATATTCTGTGTCAGTCGTATCCTCCTCGGATCTTTACTGAAAAGCTCATTGAATCTTTCCCTCCGCTGCTATGGGGAAGTTTTCAGGAGTGAGGCAAAGCTGTATCACCTAGTAATCAAACCGGTGGTTATTCTGTCAAGACTTCACTCGGAGGTCCTGTAGCATGGCGTGATTTCAGCTGGAGCTGCAGAAGCTCTGCTCTTGTCCGGTCCACCAAAGTCCCAAGGACCTTTGGAGAACACTTAGAAGGGAGTCCTGTGAAACGATTAACAGATTTGCATGGCTTTCAGTCCTACCTACAAAAGGTGGCTTCTCTTCCCCTGTTCCAGCTGAGTCGGTTACTCAAACAATTGACCTCCGATTTTTACATGATTGATCTCAGGGCCGGACACAGGCGTGGATGAACCAAGCGGCCAGCTGCGGCCTGGACAGAAAGGGGGCCCAAAAATGGTTGGGTTTTTTTTCCATTGTCCAATTTTTATTATCATTATCTCTGTTGAAGGGGGCCCCAATACTAAAACTTTGCCTGGGGCTGCCAGGAGTCTAGGTACGGTACTGATTGGTGTCTGGTGGCAGGGCTGTCTTAGAGGTTAGGCACTGAGGTCTTAAAATCTCCTGCCCTAGTTGGTTTGAAAGATCCTGACTTTGCCTTACAAGGAAGAATCTGTGGTTTTTGTGGCATGGTGGGATCCTTCCCCACTATTCATGCCCCCCCAGTATGATAGGAGGGAAAGGTTGTTTTGGGGAGAGGTGGCCTCAGTTGACACTGCATTGTATTTCAAGTTTTTTCTGTGCTCACACAAGAGCACTAAGCACAGCATGTGGTGTGGGCACAGTGCTGTAGCATTTTAAAATGAAATCACAGCGCATCTTGAACAATAGGCATTTATAGGAAAGAGATGCAGCTACAGCAAAATAAGCCTTGAGCTTAATTTTGTCTCTCCTTTACCAAGGAGTTCACTGTAACTTGAATTCAAAGTATACCATAATATATTGCAAATACATCAGTACACTTAGGAACTGTGTTCTCTTCCTGGATTTTCTACAGACTTTCTATACAGTAATTTTTCTGGGAGTGCTGTAGTGCTCAAGCTATGTTTAGAAAAGCATTGGGAATCCTCAGATGATGGTGCTGTGCAGGTATACTGGATTACTGTCATATTAAAAAAAGAAACAGGGGGAAGGCACTTTTTCACATGTACTGTTACCACGATTTCCTATTCATTATGTTAACTGCCCATTAATTGACTAGGTCGAGGCGTGCGCTCGGTCCCATCCCAAAAGAGCTGGAGAGCTTGAAAGGCAGAGACAACAGTAGAAAAAGGAAACCCCATTAAGCAACATTGTCACTAATTTCTACTTGCAATATCCCTCTTTGGTTGGGAGGAAAATAATCTCCCCTAACAGAAAAATGAGAACAGCCTGAAAATGGACCCTGTCTGCAAAAGCTGAGATGGTGCTTGGGGATTCTGGCTTCACGGCCCAGCCCTCAAACCACGAGATTGTGCCTTTGCGTTGAAGGAAGTGCCTTCCTTATGTCTCAGATGCTCTTCAAGGCAGTACCCTGCAGAGCTGACCATGTTCTACATCTGCTCCCATCCTCAAGCTCTGAACAGCTGCAGGAGTACGTGTGAATGGCCAACTGCTGCATTCTGCACAGGTTGTTGTTCATCCTGCCTTGTATCGACTTCAAGCAGGCTTTTGGGCTCCTGGTGTTTGTTAATTGATTTGATAGAAAATCAGATTAGTTAGTAAGCAAGCACACCTCAAAAGACAAATTACAGAGAAATCTGGGAATTTCTTTCTGATGCCAGGCCAGTTACTCAGCTTGCATCCCTTCTGATCTCTATCCTATTCCATACTGCCCCCCCCCCCAACCCTCCTCCTCTGTCTCTCATTTTGCTTTTTGCAAAAGCTGTCTCCTGCTGCTTGCACTCTTTCACCTATGGTGCACATGAGTAAGTAGCTTTCTTCTACTTGCCAAAGACAAGGATTCAGAAACTCTACCAATCCATCACTTTCCAGAAGATCCATTGTTACAGAGACATTGGAAAATGATGAATGCAGACCGTGGGAGAGGATGGGACATCATATAATAATGGGAAAATTGTGATTAGCCCCCTTCCTGGAAAAAAAATCTGCTACCCATGTGTGTGCCTAGTGCTTACATACAGTGGTGCATGGTAGGAAGATCTCAGGCTTTATTCCTGACATAATCTTATTGTGGACTGTTGGAATAAGAAGCACAGCTCCTTGCTCTTCTTCTATAGAAGAGATTTAGTATGAAAATCGGTTCAGTGCTTCAAAGCATATATATAGGCACAGGAAAACAGTTGGTTTCATAACCTTGGGAAAAAAAAAAGATAAATAAAAAAGTCTCACGAGACACATGAGAACTCAGGAAGCATTAAAACATATGTTGGAACATATTGATCTCTGACAGCCTCCTGCAACAGATATGAATCTTTTTCATTTCCAGCCACACTGATATTTTAATGAGGAGAGTGTGTGCTTCTCACCTATATAAATCTTTTATGCAGAATTTTTTTCTTTTTTCACAAAGCCCCCAACCTGGAGATGCATCTCAGCTAGTTAAAGAATTAAGGTCCCATATGCTTCAGCTTAGATGGATCAAATGGGATGTTATCAGGAACTTTGTTCAAATAACCCCTCGAAGCAGAATGCAAGACAGTCTGCAGACCTGTAATAAAAGCCACTTGTTCAAAGCACTGCCATGTCTGGATGCAAAACAAACCCAAGTCAAAGGTTGGATTTTAATTTGACAGGATGTTGCACAGCTGCCCATCCCTAAAGAGGCATGAAGCACCTTTTAGGTGAAAGCAGTAGTGACATCCCAAGCAGACGTCATGAAGTCACTGGACTCCAAAGTTTTATCTTATAAAATAGAATGCACAAAAAACCTGTCTGTCAAAAACTGCACCTGTGGGTTGCTCAGGCCAGTTGGTTTTAAAATGTGTACAAAATACAAAGGATTGGGGGAACCATGTTTGTTTGTGTTCAGTTGTGGGAACAATTTAGATTAAGTTCTTGACCCTATAACATAAAATCCTTCACCACCATGTTCCAGCCTATATTTTGCCCTGGGTCTTTAAGCTACTTTTTGCTACCTTTGTACAACATATCAAATACCAGAGCAGCAGGTACCTATGTTGTTTTATTTCTAAGTGAAGTCCACAAGGATTTCGGTTGTAGTTCTCTCATTGCACTTACTGATTGCGTGACCGCATGATGCTTTCCCAGCTGCAAAGGATAAAGCATGCACTTTCCAGATAATTTCATTATTATTATTGAACTTTAAGGAAAGAACAGTTGTTGAGAGAGTCAGTGCAGCTCCTAGAAAGTCCGTCGTCCTGGCAGTTGCTGTTCTTCCTCAAGCTGCTTCACAAATACTGCAGCAGCGGGTAGCAGAAAGGGCTACATTCAATGGTTGGAAAATGGCAAACTTCAGGAATTTAGACAAAAAATGTAGTTGAAGTGAAGCTGTCATTCATTTGACACTAGTTAAGTTCCTTTTGCTTTCTCTTCTCCCCTTCCTTTTTTTTGTCTGCTTTGGCACTGCAGGTGGGGGAAAGAACATGGTTGTCTGTTTTGCATTTCCTTATCCTTATTTTGACTCAGGATTTACCTGAGCAAACTGAAGTCTCTTCACTAACCTCTCTAGTTTGGGACAGAAATTACACATAAACTGGTGTAAGTGATTGGAAACCAGTTCAAATCTGTAACACAACAGAAGTTCAGTGCACACAAACTGCTTTCAAACTGGGCAAAACTGGTTTAAGACGAATCTGGATGGATGTAGTATCAGACTTCACTGATTTAAGTTAAATCAGTTTATTAAACTTCTGTCCCAGATCCCCTCCAGCTTCAAGTTAACTTACACTCCCTCAGCATCCCAGGATGCTTTGCACCTCCCCACAAACCCCATTTTGGAGGGTGGGCGGGCTAGCCTTGGCCCAAGCTGTCTGGTCTAGCTGAGCAGGTGCCCCCCAGCTTCTGGCCTGGGCCATTGCAGGCAGGTGGCTGCACTTCCAGAATGCTTATTGGTTCAATCTACACAGCTTGGACTAACCTGCAAAGATTGAATCAATTCAGCCTTTGGCTTTTTGACTGTCTGTGCTTATCCTCCATGCTCTAGATTGGGATGTTACAGACCTGGGCAAAGCATCTAAAAAACTTCTCGTGACTGCTTACCTGAATTTCCTCGGTCTGAGTCACTATCCCTTTTTGTCTTCATTCTCCAAGTTTTCAACTAATTTTTCCTAGTAGAAAAGCTTGGGGAAACAGCCAAGTGTAAAACGATAGGAGAGAACGCAAATGTAGAACTTGTAAAAGTGAGTATTCAGTGAGAAACTTGGTTCACAGTGGTGTTTATCCAGTCAGGAAAGGGACACAAAACCATGTGACCTCTCCATCCGCTCTGGACGAACAAGCACAATCAAGACCGTCGTATACCCCTAGTAAACTATTTGCAAGCTAATGATTTCCAACTAATGGGCCCATAATTTGGCAGTTTACATGGAAACCATAATGCTCTGGCCCTGCCATCCTGCTTCAGCAGAACTCCCTGGACAAATGGTCCTTTCAAAGAAATCCCCAGTTCCAGGAGGTGTTTAAGGTAATTTCAGCCCATTATAAGTTCCCACCGACTGGGCTTCTATCCCTGTTGGAGCCAGCCTTGTTTGCGTTCACACTCCACTCCTCGCACAACCTCAGTTGCTTTCAGTAGGATGACTCCGAATAGACCACTACTTTGAGGGGAGAGTATGAGCAGTTGAATTGGCTCTGATACTTTTTTTTCACTCTGATTTCAAGCACATTAAAGAAAGTGGAGGGAAAGTACATTTACATCCTCCTGGGCCTCTACTTTATATATTTTTTTTCTTCTCAAGATGAATCACAGCTATGAAAATATTCAGCTGTTTTTAAAACATGGATCACAGCAGGTACACTAGCAGCCATCTAAGGCTGACGCATTTCAAATGTATCAGAGACTTTCCACTGTTGAGTTAGCATTAATTATTCTTAAAATAAAGTGCTACCATGCAACATTAATTCAGGAGAAGAAACTGTAAATTCCATACTATTCTCTAAGGCTTGTTTTCACAATGAATTAATGGGACTTAATTTAGCACTGCATCAACAAACTGTATCACTGAAGGAATACAAACTAGACGTTGCTTCCTAACTTTCCATCCTTCTCCCCGCCTGCCCCCTCATTAGTGAGCCTGCTTGTGCTTTGATTCAGTTTGATACAGAAAGTCCTTTACCAGCAACTTTTAAATTTGCTGAAGAAGCACAAATCAGTGAAGAGTCTTGTGTGATTCTTTCTCCTGTGCATAATAATGACTCAATACAGATGTACTCCTTCCCCCGCACCATCCTGAGGAAAGGCATCACTTAACTCTTTGCAATGAGCTAAAACTGTGCACAGACTTGGCTCGGGTTGCCAGCCTGCTCTTGATCACAGCACAATTAAGCAAGATTGTCAGGGCCTGCGTAGAAAAGCCATCATCTTAGCCCACACAGTGGGGATTAATCATAAGCTACTCCTGTCTGAGTAAAAAAAAACAAACCCAAAACCTAGTTTTTTCTAGGTGAGGCTGGATGCAGCTTAGAGCACATATCCATTCTCATGCAGACCAGGACCCATAACACCCTAATGAGGGCATTACACCTTGTTAGCAGTGCAGGAGATTCAGAGCACAGCTCTCCTTAGGAGGACTCTGGGGTGATCAAGCACAGCTGTGGGAGGATGCCTCTGAAGCAACTTTGCCACGTTTTGGGGTTTGCAGCATGTGGCTGGAGAGTGTTTAGAGGCATACGACAGCATTCGAGAGAGTCCTCCCTCAGAGCACCGCAGAAACAGTGTAGATGTACTCCAATGGCGAATACACCCCCTCCCGCTGTGGCTACAGTGACTCCAGTAAAGACGGTGGCAGCTATTTGCCATGTAGCATGTACTCTTAACAAAGATGGCCATGATGGACAAGAACCCAGAGAGACCCTGGCTGTGCCACCAGCCGGCCGGTCAGAGTAGCCGGCTGGTGCAGGATTTGGCTCCACAAAAACATCTGGGGAAGTCAAGTATTTCTTCTCCAGGTTATGGGGGAAGCACAGTTGAGTCTCTTCTCAATGTATACTGCACTGCACAGCGTTTGTCCCTCAGAAACCATGGTTTATTTGTATGTCTCCTGTAGCCTGCGGTGCCTAACTTTCCTTGCCAGCCCTTCTCCATTATTAACTAATGCTTGCACAGAGTCCATTTGAAAGGGTTCTGGTGATTATTTTCCATTCCTGTGATCAAAGACGTGCAAGATCCTTTAGCATTCCCACTGTGATAATCTGCGGGAAGAAAAAAAGACCTGTAGCTTTGTTTGGGTTGCTCATTAGAAGACCTCTCATGCTGCTTTGATCCTGAGGGACTCTGCATCGGGTTCTCGGACAGCAGGATTTTCCAGTGTATTAAAGAAATTTGCCTTCCTTCTTTCAACGAAGAGGTTAATTAATGATACGCTATTCTTCCAACCTTTATCTCCTTGCAAGCCAGATGCTCACCTGGTATAGATCAGTGGAGCTCCACTAACATCCAGAGGGCTGTGCGTATTTAGAGTAGCTAAGAGTCTAGTCCAGCATCTTCAGCATCCAAGCCTGAGTGAATTGCAACAGTATTAATAAGAAAAGGCAATGTATTCAGCAGCATCACAGGCTTTAATTTGCATCACTAGCTAGCAAATCTACTCCATAAACTTATAAAAACATAGAATTACGCATTTGTTGAAATCCTGGTACATCACTCCAGCGAGCAAAACCAATTGGCGACTGCATAATCGAGTGCTGTTCTCAAGTTGATGGAGCAGTCCTGGTGATGTACGTTAATGGTGCTGTTTGTCACCTGATAACCTGATGCTGTTACCACTTCTCTGTGCATGTTCACTTGGCCACAGGCCAGGATTTCAATTGTGATAATGCAGCGTTTTATGGGAAACCAGCTGCGACCTTGCAAGGGGAACAGAGCTTACCCATTGTCGCCACTGTATGCTGTACAGTCATTATGCGTGCATAATCACATTATAGAGATCATCAACACTTAAAAGCAAGGTGCAAAACAAGAATATTATCGATGGTATTATTCAGGACTTAAATGATTGCAGTTAACATTCAAGAAATAAATAGGTTTCAGCCATTCATAGTAAATGTTTTTGCAAGTTACTACTAATGCTGCTCATGAGATACTGTTCAGTGTTGGTGAAATCAGATACAGCAGGGTTCATAATTTTGAGATCCTGCTCTCATGAGTTAAGCTGGTATTCACATTGAGGGCTCTTATCAACTAGTTATAAGTCCAAGCTACAGCTCCGGCATAGACCAACCCTAAAACTTTCACAGTTGGACTAGATGAAAATGACACTTTTCCCCAAATGGATCTGAAAACCCTTTAATGTTAATGGGAGTCCAAATCTCATCTCCCGCAGGTTTGTGCATATTTATAAGTGACGGCTGTTTTCCTCATCTCCAACAGCAGTGTTGTTGCTGCATCTTGGGAATGCCATTGAAATCATTGCTCTTTCATTACTAACAATTGCTACTGAAAGTAATTATTAGGACATAGAGGCGTCGACTCAGATCAAGGTTCCCAGCCCCTGCATTGACAGAGAAAGAGATGATGGCTTCTCCAATCTAAATGGGCAAGATGGGCAAACAATTAGAAGGAAAGGTGTGATCATGTCTCTGTGTTACAGAGGGAACCGTGCCAGTTTTGTGTTTCTTTTCAATCTGTCAATGTAACATGAGGGCAAATCTTTTTAGTCTCAAGGCACCACTCAATAGCTGCGAGGTGCCCATCAGTAGACCTGAGGCACCCCTCGGAAAATGCCAGCTCTTGGTTTTCACTTGTTTTTTTGAGTAGAGAAAAATAATAGAAAAATGATGCTGCTGGAGAAAGCAATAGGGCAGAATGTTCTTAACGCTGGACACCTATTTTTGAATCTCTGGGTTTATCTTGTAACCCATGTTTGCACACCTAACGGTGCTAGCGTTGCATGGCACCCCCAGGGCATCTTTGAAAATATCTCAAGGTACCCCAAGGTGCTGTGGTCCCCTGGTTGAGAAGTCCTGCCCCAGATAAAAACTGGCACAGTGTGAACCAGACTGCAGCGTTCCCCGGACTTTAAATATACAGCCATTCCTCCTCTGAATGATGCACCCAAAAAGTTTTGACATACCTATAGGAAGGTATTTCTTCTAAAGCTGTAAGCACACTAAACTCAGTAGGACAGTGAGAGTTGGACATCCCTCATTAGAAGACATCCTCCGAGAGAGCTCTGACTCTGGGATTTCATTTTTTCTTTGGTCGGAAATAGCCGTGCATGTGTTGGGAGGTGGAGGGGAAGAAAATTAAGTGATTTTCGGAAAGCACTGGGGGGTCTGCCTTCCCTGATGATAAAGAGCTGGAAAGGAGCCTCCCGTAGAGACTTAGCTGAGACACTGTTGGAATGATTGCTGTAATGATGATGGGATTTCAATGTATTGCATAAATCATTGTGATAGCAGACCTAGAGCTTCGGGCGGGCCGCTTTTTGTCATGCGAAATTTTAAATGGATGAATACCTGACACGTTCAGCGGTTTCATAATTTGGTCTCAGTATAATTATCTGGTGACCTGCCAAAGGAGAGCGAGACCATGCAATAACAGGGACTGTAATATTTGAAATGTTCCTTCAAATCAAAGAGAAAGGCAGGCAACTAATGGTTTTGCTAAACATCCTAGACATGCAGAGGCTACGTTCACGAGTGTGTGAAGTAGGAAGTAAAATAACTCATTTTGCAAATGTTGTGGACAAATGTTTAGGTCTGCACTCGAGTCTTCCTTAGGACTAGATCTAGTAAGGGATATATGTGCTGTGCATCTTGTTTTGAAGTAGGTACCTTGCCCTCAGAGGAAAATCTTGCCTTGGAAAGGCAGGCAAAGCAGTCAGTATCTGGAGTGGGGACTTGCCAAGAGGTAGCCAAAAGCAAAATGCTCAGGGCAAGGTGAACCTTGTAAGAATCCCATCCTCAACACCAACTCGGAGGGAAAGGAGCTAAGTGGCAGGTCAAGCTGCGGGGGGTCAGATCTCTTTGGAATCTAGTCCATAAATTCCCTTACATGCCTTAGCCCGGGAGACTGAAATAATTTTCCATTCATTCATGTCCATGAGAGGCTTTCTTTTTTTTTTCCTAAGATAAGGCTGCAAAACTTTGTCCCTAGAAAACAGATAAGCAGTTCCAGTCATTTGCACCCAGTAATATTTCTTTTAATGGAGCATTTCTTAGACGCAACAACAATCATCAAGTAAGTCCATGTGCGTGTATCTTACAAAAGTGTAACTATCCCCCGAGGAAGCCAGACAGCATCTTAAATGTGTTTAATGGCTGTCATTAGATGACTAGTAAAGTGTCTTAGGGACATACCCCCATTAAAACGACAACAGAAAGTAATAAGGATTAAGTTTACATGAAGATGTTTTCTGGGTAATAAAAAATTGTGTGAGAGCGAGTGTTCCTGACACCCACCAAGGGTTAGATGTTTCTGAAGCTAGTGGGATTTAGGCACCAAACCTGCTTAGGCATTTATGTAAACAGTACTCTACACCTCTCTACATTGAGGAGTCTGAATACTTCACTCAGTCTGGGGTGTTTCTTATTAGAGTTATTGCAAGGTGCGAAAGAAACTCCCAAGTCCCTTGGATGCATAGAGTAGAGTGACGAAGGGTTTTTGAACCCGAAAGCTTGCTTAATAACTATTCTCCAACTATTTGGGTTGGTCTAATAAAAGCTATCAGATTCACCCAAGGAACCTTGTCTGCCTAGAGTAGAGTGAGGGATTTCACTCTTACCTCCAAGGAAGATTTATGTTCTTATGTTGTGATGCAGCATGGCCAACCATAGTATTAGAAAACCATGGGCTGTGGCCCCAAATAAATACAAAATAACCTGTGAATCAGGAGACTGGAAAAAAAAACACACATTGGCCACTAGGGGTGTGCACAGCGGGCCCTATTCGATTCAGATTCAGCCTGAATCAGGGGCAGTGATTCGGTTCGTTGATTTGGATCACTGTCCCTGATTCAATTCGGCCGAATCCGAATCTGAAGATTCGATGCTGACTCGGAGAATCAGCGATTTGGACACAGACCCAGCTTTAAAAGTTTTTTCTACATACCTTGAGGTACCAGCACGGCTCGTGAATGCTGCACTGCTGGGGCACATGAAGTGTCCCACAGGAGCGTGGGGGGGCCCTCCACATTCTTGGCGGCAAACCCAGAAGTGGACCATAAGTGTTTATGGTCCACTTCCGGGTCTGCCAGGGAGCGCGCTGGGGAGCTCCCCTGTGTCCCCCAGATCAACGATCAGCTGTGGGGAGACACCAGGTGCCCTCCCCCAGACCCAGGAGGCATCAGTTGCTGACCTGGGGTGGGTGACGGGCCCCTCCCCCACCCCCATGCACTCCCTGGTGGACTTAGAAGTGGACCGGAAGTGTTTCTGGTCCACTTCTGGATCTGCTGCCGAGTGCGCTGGGGAGCCCCCACCCATGCTCCTATGGGACACTCCATGTGCCCGCATCGCAGCATTCACGAGCCACCTGGTACGTAGAGGTATGTAGGCAAAACATTTAAAGCTGTGTCTATGTCCGAGTTGCTGAATCTTTCTGAATCTGTCTGAATTGATTTGGAGGGTTCCAATTCGATTCAGAGAGATTAAAGGGTCTTCTGATTCGATCCAGAGATTCAGCCACTGAATCAGGCCAAATCTCCGCCGAATCAAATCAGGGACCAAAACTTCACACACCACAATAGATTGTCTTGTTAAACAAGGGGGGTTACAAATACATGATATTTCCACGCTGAAGACATTTTAATTCTTCTTTATTTTAAAAGAGAGGTTATACAGAAAGTAGCTGCTGCCGATAGATTCGGAAAGGTGGGATTCATACATAGACTGGGATTGGTTTGTATGATGTAAAACATATTTGCATCAGAACCCTGCAATTTATGTACGAATAGTTTTGAAAAGGTTGGATCTCATTGCGGCTGAATGAAGACTTTTTTTTTCCCTGCATGAAAAACGATGCAGGGGAAGAAAACTTCACTCAAGCAATTAAAGAATCACAGGATTTTTTTTTTTTATGATTAACTTCATGTTCACAGATTGAATGCAAAAGCTGTTACTAGGGCATTGCTTTTCTATACCTGACATGAACAATGGGAATATTTGTTCTGCCCGGGAGGATTACACCTTCCATTAATCTTAGTTTTATTGAAAGTTTAAATAACAGACAGACAAAATTTGATCAATTAGCAATGTAATTCCAAGGAGATGTCACAGCAAAATTAAATCTTAAGCACTTTTAATGCAAAGAAGCCTAGGAGCTCCCTCCAGTTTCCTTGCACAGCAACAATGTTTATATTTTAATTGAAAGTTTATTCTGGTTTGTGCATCTTCTCCTAAACTTCAATTTAACATTGTAATGAGAACAGTTTTATGTTACAGCGTGCGACTCCTTCAGATCTCTTTGCAGATAAGTCAAAGGGTCCTGACGATAAAGGACATCATGATTTTGAGATGATCTGCAGTGAGTTGTAAAACGCTTTTCAAAGAGGGGAATTGGTTTTGATAAAGAACGTGGAGTGGGGGAGAGGAGAGCGGGAAGGGAAACACCTGGGAGAACGGTATAATAAAAGTTAGTGCAGACTGAAAGGATGCTGGTGTCTTGTCACAAGTCAGAGACCTGGGAGAACAGTGTTCAACTCCTGACTCCTTTTATTGTATGGCCGATGGCAAGATATCTTAGGGCCATTTTTTTCGGAAGACCTCCTCTCCTATCTGGTAGATATCTAAATAACAGTCATGGAAGGTTGTTACTCGGTTTACTAAACCCTTCTGAAAATGTGGTTGCCTAGGGTAGCTGAGCCTCTATTTCATTGTCTGTAAAATGGGGACAAGGATATCTCCCTATCCCATACTGGCATAATGAGAACAAATCCACTGATACTTGTGTGTTACTCAGGCATTTTAGTAATGGAAGACTGTACATGTAATGGTTAGAATTGTTGCTGGCATAACTCTGCTGACTAGTGTGGAGTTTTATCTACCCATCTGAGGGTTTTATATTTCCAACCATCGATGGAGTGTCTGAGCACCTTCCACGTAAAATCAATAGTCCCCAAGTCCCTAACAGGACTATGAATTTCATGTATATCGCTCTTGGCGTATGGGGCCTAGTGACTTTCCTTATCTGTGTCGCAGCTGCGTAACTCATGCTGACAGCGAAGCACAGTAGCCTTGTATTTCCTGTGGCATGCTTTACCAGGGCTTTGCAGGGCCATTGCAATAGTAAGATTTCTCCTCTTTCCTCCTAAAGTGCTATGCATAAACACAGTCGCTCTCCTTTCCAAGTCATCTACCCAAAGGTACCTTGCAGTCTTTAACAGGAAAGGCAGGATCCTCTGACAATCCCAGAAAAGAGCTGAAATAGATGAGTAGGAGAATAAGGAATGAATACAGACAGTGGCACAGGCAGACTAGATGAAATCACATGGTGGAGATATCCCTGATATGGTGAGTGGCAGGTTTAAACACAAGAGCGATGTTGGAAGAGGAAGGCCAGGATCTACAACTGCAAAAACTCTGACCTTGGGAGTGAAAAAGAAAAAACAAAGCAGAACTTAATATCCAGCAGAGGCATTAGTCGCAGGCTGTATTGCCTGCCTTGTTTTTACACGTATAACAGCATTCTTTTAGATCTTAATCTCACGTTTTGTGGAAGCTCTAAACACTGAACGTGCAAATGGCCCTATGTTGGGCTTCATTGCCCAATTCTTCAAACCACAAAAAAGTGATAGTTTCAGCGTTGTTCAGAGCATGGGATACGCTCAAGTGCAGAGCAGCTAGACTCTATTGTGCCTTCTTGCCGCACCACATCACATACCCAGGCAGAGTGCACGAATTCTGTTGCATAACCATTTGTATCAATTCTCTCCCTGTCAAACGGCTGATCTGCATATTACCAACTATATCCAGTAGATGCGGATTAATTTTACAGTAGTTTCTGGAGTTCTCAGCTGAAGCCAGGGTCTCTGATGTGTGGGATGTACAAAGATCAAGGGAGGCAAAGGATAGATGAGAAATTAGCTTTTTCTTAGTATTGTGGCAGGTGTGCATGGCGTGCTGTGTATTGGCATGATTGATCCTCTGATATGTGAGCTACATTCTGCTGCATCTTCTGTCACTTACGGCACGGTCCCTGCTAGAGCATCTGTTCTCATACAATCCAGAATTCATGTTGACTAAAGCTAAAGTGTCTTTTCACTTTCTCTCTCTAACACGCCTGACTTCCTTGTGGTATTGGCCTCTTATCTGTTAACTGTGGATTTATGATCCTCCCCCATTCTCTTGATCACTAGACTAGTTAGGCCCCTGTGGCAACCTACAACAACGTCAAGCTTGTTCTGATCGGCTCTTGGGGACGGTTGTACCTGATACAAGTGCACCAGCACGCCTACAAAACTCATGCGTTGGAGGCTGCCAGGGCGGGTGGCTTCTCTCCCTACAGGCATGCTTTAGGCTAAGGGAGTCCAGCATCATTTCTAAACAAGTGTCACTGCTCATTTTCCCCTCCCACAGCGCTGTAGGGGCTGGATTAGGGTCCAGTATTTTTCTTTCTATTCTTTTATGCTCTTACTTCTTTGATACGAGATGTTGAACGTGGGGAAAAAATATTTTTTGAAATCTTCTCATCCCCTTATATTGTCTCCCCAATGAGAGCTCTACGGTAATGTCGTGTATCACTTTTGATGCATTGCAGCCTGCATTGTACTTCCCCACTATACAGAGGTATCATTTTGAAATAACGGTGTCCACCTCCATAGAAACCTTGGCAGTAGATCGTGTCTCTCCCCTTGCTCCTGTGTCCCTTCCCAATCACCGTTTCTGTTTTAATTCTCTTATATAATTCCTTGCGCCCCGAGTGAAATGTTATCTCTGTCATCACTGTTTAGTGCCTCTCCAGTTTGATTCTCATAAATGTCATTTCTGTACGGTAAATACCAAATGTGCCATAACCTTGGTTTAAATCTAATATATCAGCCTCTCATTTAGAGAGATCCCTGACTTTTCAGAAAAGGAACAATGCTAAAAATAAAGGGGTTAAACTTTCAGGTGTCTGAGCGAGAATAGCTCCCCTGACGTAAAGTGACAAAACCCACCAACTGAGGAGCTGCCCCTGTTTTTCTTGGTGTGGTATGATGATGACTAAAGATAGTGGCTAGCAGCAAATGTTAGCCTAGGGGTGTAATGAAGCAAGTGTCTCCTATGAAAGCACAGCATGTAAAGTGAACTTGTAGGAAAAGCTGAGTTACCAAGTACTGTATGCACGAAGGGCTTAATATCTGATAGCAAAACACTTTAGCACATTCTCCTCTAAATTAATATCATATTAGCAAATATTAGGACTTATTAAAACAAATATGTATGAATGTGCATACCTCAATATCTAATTATTTAACTATAACCACAAGGAGAGAATATTTGCAGAGTGGTGTTTTACCAAAGTAACGCATTATTCTCACCAGGGCGCACAGATTTCTTTTGCTGCACAAAAGCAATAGGCGGGGGCATTTATTTTCATTTTCCAGGGGACTTATTTTTAAAAATAGCTTTTCTAAGCAAAAGTAGCAGCCACACAAACCTTGCCTCATTCCCATCCAGCAATTTTGGAGGGGGAAAAAATGACTTGGCCTAGAAGTCCCTTCCATATGGTATGTTAATTTTAATGAACTGGCATTTAACTCTAATTCTCATAAATAAGTAATAAGATGTGATTTGGCATTATCTTGGTGGGCTTGCTTAGCTTCTAATATGGTATTTAACTGTTGATGCACCATGACAGCAGGATTTCATCCAATTTGGATAATGTGTCTACAGTTTCAAAGGACTGTGTTGTCATTACTAGCATCTTGTCACGGCTGATAACATATCCAGGATGGAGTTGTCTGAGCTGGCTCAGAACATGGGCTGGTTTTTTTGGCCTCTCACTATAACCTAGCATCCAGATCCTCACTGAGCCTTTGTTGCTAACACCTTCCATGTGTGCTATTTTTAAGGAGAGGACCAATAACAGTCAGAGTTCCAGATACCAAGATGTGCCCTTCTGCATAGCAAGTCTGGGGGTTTTTTACTCTCTTTTTTTCACCTCCAGTCTGAACATAGCTAGCAAAAATTGCCAAATGTTGGAGAGTTCATTAGTTGTCTTCCTATTTAGAGACCTAAAAAAAGCCTGCAAGACTTGCAAAGGTCTTGAATGTCTGCCATGTGCATTAAGGTCAGTCAAGCTGTAGGTAATGAGCATCCCTGAAGATCGGCCGCTTTAATTAAGGTTATACATATAAAGTTAAGCAATCATCTCTAAACACCTGACTATCTTGGATCTCCAAGCAGAGGTTGTATGGTAAAATTGTCCTGATGTTATACTTCAGAAACATAGACCAGGGTTGTCAAGGGAGCTTGGGGGAGCATGGCCCTCCCGTTCCATTGAATTTTGGAGGGAGCTTCACTCCCTCCTACTCCTTTGAAAATCTCAGCATTAAAATCAAGCCTCAGCTGAAATAATGAAGGCTCCAGTATTTAAAACACTTGGTGGCCTGCATGACTTCAGACATATTTTGGTTCTATTAATTTTAACAGGAACAATCACAAATAGGGAAATGATGCACCAGCTCAGCTGTCAGCAAGACTAGGACCTCTATTTGGATTTGGGCTGAAACAAGGCCAATAGCTGCGTATTTGATTTTGCTGGAAAAATCTTGTCCATACAAACAACTTATCATTCTTGAAGAGATCCCTCCTAAGACAAATGCACAGAGAGACGGGTACCATCTGCTGAGGGCTTCCATTAAGAGCAGAGATGGGGAAGCAGTGTTATTATGAAGAAGCAGGTTGCAGAAACTCCTAGACAATGAAGGAGTTTCACCTGAACTCTTGTTCTGCATCTGAGAGAGCTGCTGACAAACCAGAAATGCCTCTAATTAGAAGGACCCAGAACAATTCATTAAAATAATTAAACATTAATGATGTTGCGCCACAAAAGAATGGCTCTGAAAAATATTAGGAGGAGAGAAACGGGGGTAAAATAAAAGTCAGCCTTGCAGATTTTGCGAGTCCCTCAGACTGGATAGAAACAACTCTGTTTTTGCATAACTAAGAAGTGGTTCATCTCTTAAAATCAGTTTTACTGTTGAGTACCTGTTCAAGTTCTGGGTCTGGGGAGGGCCACAAACAGTGTCTAAACCAGTAGTTCTCAACTGGGGTTTTGCAGCCTTCCCCACTCTTGGGCCGTACGTGTCTTTTTGCCAACCCTGACCCACTCACCCCCTCCACACTCCCCATGTGCTGTGCATGCAGCCTGGCACCTTGTCCCTGCCAGCTGGGCAGCCACAGACTCTTATGGCCCTAGGGTTTGATATTAATAACACACTCATTAATAATATAATCATAATGCTCAGAGTACTGTATAATATCCATAATATATTCATACTGTTTTTTTAAATGGAGTGCTGTTAAATTCTGGCAAGTTTTGGATGGGTGCCTTGAGTCTAAAAAGGTTGAGAACCACTGATCTAAATATTGCAAGACAGTTGTTGCATTTCCTGCCTCACCTCTGGAGAACAAAGGTTGCATGCACAACGTGGACCCTTTGGCTTTTTGTAGACGTGCTCACCATTTTCTAAACCGTGTTAACTGATTTGCATCACACACTTAGAATCAAATTTCAATTCAAATTAAGGCCTAATAGAGGGGTGGCCAACCCACAGCTCCGGAGCCACATGTGGCTCTTCAGAAGTTAATATGCATCTCCTTGAATCTTTGCACAAGCACACGGTGACCAGCTTCAAGGAGACGCATATTAACTTCTAAAGAGCCGCACGTGGCTCTGGAGCCTCAGGTTGGCTACGCCTGGGTTAATAGATGATCATTGACCAGCAGGGAGGTTTTCATGCACTTCTGCAGTAGAGAGGGCAGGGGGTACTGGACACCATGAGCAAAAACACCGCTCACAATCAGGATCACAAAGCTGTGTTCACTTGCTATACCTGATGGTGGGCACAAGCAACAGCAAGCCCTGGATACCTGCCCTACGTACATATTACTTAATACAGTTTAAATTGCCTAGTTCAGACTACCCTAGTCTGCATTAACTTTAATCCTCTTTCAATGAGGATTAGTTCATTTGAACTGGCGGCAATTTTAATTTGGACTACAGACATCCAGATGTATATAGTTGATGACTGTAGTCTGGATTAAACCTAGAAAAACGTAATGTCTATAAACATTTGAGTGCTGCCACATGCATGTTTCTTCTCTGCTCCAAAATCCTCCTCAGTTTTACAGGCAGGAGACTTGCTGAATTTCACCTATGTTCTGCCATAGCTACAGCTGCATCAGTAAAGTCACAGAGAGATTGTGTCCATTTTACATGGTTGAGAAGGAGATCAAGAACTTTACAAAGGAAATAGGCTTGTGAGGAATCTGCCTGGCCCACGCACGCTGAGAGAAACAGTGAATATGCAGGTAGTGGGATGCTGGTGCAGCCTTTTAGGGTAGCATTCATCTAGAGGCTATGCCCTTGGGTGCATTGTGTTGACTACTTGAACACTAACGACTGACCAGCACTCGTTCTTGATACCCATGTATTGTTGCCATCAGCTGACTTGTTACAGGGGCCGTTTCATAAATAGGCCCTTACTTCCAGTGCTTCTGCTACTTCAGCACAGGAAATATCCTCTCCTATTCCCCACCTTGTGCATCCATCTATGGATGACATTCTGCCGTATACAGAGGCAACACAGGACACCCATTAGACTACCTTAAGCAGGGGAGAACTTCGAGGACTCCTAAACTTGAAAATACCAGACGTAGGAGCACGTATTTCAATAAAGATGTTGGCGTCTTTCATTTCAGTAATCTCCTCCATCCTGAAGCATGCTCTTGACTTCCAGTATCGCAAGACCTTTATTGCTTTGCTGAAACGGAGACGTACCTGGAACGGAACGTTTCAGCCCGAAGTGGTCAGATTTCTCCAGTGGCTTTTTTTCTGTCACAAGAAAAATGTTTGTTTGTCAAAGGCAACATGTTCTGCAAAATACCTTTCTTTGACAAGAAATTCATTCTGAAAGGAACACTATAAAAATCATTTCAATAAGGCTGAAATGCTCTGACTTGGCTCGGTTAAGGTCAAAACATTCAAACTCCTTTCCCATAAGATGAAAACATTTGGATTGGACCCTTTTAAAACTGATCACATCTATTTTTCTCCTTGATATTATTTTTTTAAAAATTGTTGCTTTGTAAAATTTGTAAGAAATTAATATTAGCATGAAATACTCTATTTTTGACCCCAAAGGCGGGGGGGAGGGGGGTGCAGGGTTGTCTGCAGGGCAAATCCCACCCCCCCTCCCTTTTCTTCAGGAACAAAATACATTTTTAAATTGTGCAACAAAATGACCCCCACAGCTGTAATTTTACCCCTTTAGCAAAACATTCCTTGAGTGGACACAGACTGAATGTGTCAGCAAGCATGAAGGAAGGCAACATGTAAATGAGATGATTAAGAAAACTCCATGTGTTAAGACATTAGCTCTCATTAATCACATCCTGGAAGTCTTAATGACCCTAAATTTTTTTATGGTGCCCTTTTTATCAGAAAGGCTGGGGGCCTATATCATCACAGAGTCCATTGGTCCAATATAACGTCCGAGGGGTACCGTGACGTTTCTGAACAGTCAAAACCACTTCCCAAATCACCCAGGTTTTCCATCCATACAAGTAATGAGCTGGTCTGACCCTTCTTATTTTGTAAGATAGGACTTGGTCGCAACCAGAATGCAGTACGGATGATTGAAATTCTCCAGCATCACCGTCTGTGAAAAGTACATGGCTTTTTTGCTAGTCATAGTGGATTGATGAGGGTTATCTAAAGTGTGCCATGTAGCAGTACAATTTGTCATAACTGAGGTTAATGAACTAGAATGTTAAATAGGCTGTAACTGTACATCTGACATGATCTGCTAAATTAAGTGAAAATCTACTAGCATTGTACTTCGAGCTTCTCACTTAACTATCATTAACCCAAGTAACAAACTGCAGCATTGTGATAACATGAATTTACAATAAGGTTGAAGGAGCTGTCAGCTGGGGCTCTCAAACTCTTACCTGTGGTCTGGAATGACTCCAGTTAAGGCACAAGCATTGCCCAGAGAACAGACACCATCAGTCTGTGCCCGTGATCGAAAGAAAAAAGAAAAGATTAGGCCCAGTTTTTTACCTCTCCTCAAAGGCTGAGAGATCATTTCACCTGTCTTCAGGCCAAGGTGGTTTGGAATGATTCCCCAAAATGTTCTTAGATCTGAATTTTAGCAGGATTTACCATAAACTGTGAAAGAAAATCCAATCACTAAGTGGTGTAAATTCACATCTAGTCTAACACTAAGCAACAGCTTATCCAGCTAAGGCTATTATAGTTCCTTTATTTCATCAGGGGTTCTTTAAGCCCTGCCCTGAAGACCAGTGAAGTGACTGGGAAGATCCCATTTGCTCTACAGGCCTCTGGATCAGGTTGTTATCCCTTAGGCTAGGTACAGATATTCCAAAAGCCGAAGTTACACAGTTTTTTTTAAGCTGTGTAGTTTATATCGGTAGCAAACAAAACACGCGTTCACCCTTTGGGGAGACGAGGGGGGCTTAGATTGGGTTTCACCATTTTTAAATCAGTCTACATGTACCAAACTTCTGTCCAGTTATGGGTATAGACTGGTTTCCAATCCCTTGTACTGGTTAGAGTTCAGCTATTTGCCATTCCCCTTCAGGATATTTCCTCGTCTGTCTTCCAGTTGTATTCCAGCATATCCAGTACTGTCCAGTATAGGTCAGTACTTGGAAGATTCTCAATTATATCTCTGAACTGTCTGAAGTGACCAGGTGCCAGTTTTGCTTGGTATAATGACAGGCCCAAAAAATTTCCTTTTGAACTAGCATTTCAAAGGCACGTCTGCACTGCAGACTTACTATCTCGGCAGCCTCACTGCTCTTTGCAGGCCACCTCCCCAACTGGAAAAAACATAGCTGGGCTTGTGAATCGTGCCTCACTTTGGACTCTTGGAAGCCAGGTTAACTATCTTCCGTATCAGCAGCCCTACTCCTTATAGGGAGTTTCTGCATTGCCTGGCTCACTTGATAAGATCAAATTATAGTAACCCTATAGGCAATTGATGATGTGCTATCTGTCAAGAAAATGTCGCAGAAGCCAAGAAGTCCTGTGGGCAGGTTTTTGAAGGTCAGTGGGATTTATGTTTTCAAGTCACCTTAGGCTCCTTTTAAAATCCCTTGCTAATGAAGACGTCACTGCTGATGACAGTGCTTTGTATTTCTCTTCTGAGCGTCTCAAAACGCTTTGCAAACTTTGTGACTCCCAGCAGTCCTGTGGAGTAAGGAGACACTGGTATAAAAATCCAACTTAAAGATGAGTAAAATTGGAGGACGGAAAAGACACGATTTGCCCAACGCAATCTAGCAGTCTGGAAAATGACCCACGAGTTCTCATTCCAAAGCCACGAGACTAGACTTTGTTCATCGATTGTTAATTTTGTTCTGTAAAACAAAGAGCTGTCACCAAATTGAAGAAGGCATGAATGGAGGTGGGTTGTGCCAGTAGGTTATCATATCTGCAGTTTCAGACAAGATGTGAGAATGAAGTCGCACCTACAATTTTGCACCCTGCAAATGAACTACAAGGTCCAGCCTGGATATTTGCTGCTCCGTATAGCCAATTAAAAGTGCAAAATAGATAGAAGAATGAGTACTTTGTATAGCCCATCCATGCAAGGAATGAAGCCCTGCTGCAAAAAAGGGGAAACCCAGGCTCAGCTATGAGTCAGTCTTACCAAGATACATTTTTACCTTCTATGCGCTACGCTGTGTACTGCGCGACCCTTCGCCAAGATGAAATCCTAGCTAAACACTCACAAGAATCACTGCAGAATAATACAGAATCTGATGGAGTGTAAGAGAACATTAAGCCTGTTCAACAGCCAGAGGGCAAAACACTCTCATTCTTAACCATGATGCACAGCACGGCTCCACTGTGGCACAGCTCTTAGGAATCCGGTTGAGTAATGATGGTAGACGAGAGAGAGCACAGATGTGGGCCCCAAAGAAAGCCGATGGTGGGGGCGGGTTTAATTATTATTATATTTTATGCCCCTATACTAGACATGAGAGGAGACAGACAACCCAAAGAAGAGGTGAAAAGGGTGTTTTACACATAGGTCATGGTGCCTCCGCAGAGACGGTAGGGTGATTTTGGACTTGGAACTGGGCCATGGAATCTGTCATTCCAATGTCCTACCCTGACTCAGTGTGCGACAAGTTGCTTACCCTCCGATATTAGAAAGCCTCTCCACTTACAGTATGGGAACAGCTGCTGTTTTTATAGCACAGCAAGGGTATGCTGTACCCAGCAACGCACAAGCCACGCGAAACACAGCATAATACATAAGCACTTACTTGCAGAACCAACTTCCCATGGATGCTGTAGACTTAATTAACTAGTCTTTATAACATTTCTTTGAGATCCTTTGGATGAAAGGTGCTTTCGTGGCTGCTTTATTTAGAGGCATGTCTTTGGTTTCACATTTAGAAAAGGGAGTACATTTCAGCAAAAGAGTCAAGCTGGCTTTATGAGGCAAGCTTTGAACTTGGCAGGCTCGTACATCAGTCAAGCAGAATGTCAATATTCTGCAGGTATATACCGTAAAGGCAGGTGAGAAGCAGCGTGTGACTCATAAGGGCGTGATGATGGTGCTGTCTCCTTTGATCATGTTATCCCAAGGCACACCTTCACATCCGTACTCTGAGACCTCTGTACTGTATATAGAGTAGGCATCTTTATAAAAGATTAACAAAGCTGCTTCTCTCCGTCTGTGATCATATAGATGAGCATTTTGTTTATATCAGGTTCAAATGACAGCTCCTCCCGGACCTCCGGGCTGGTGTTTAATCCTTTAGCTTAGCTCAGTTGTATAGGTAATATCGTGTGAACTCGTCATGTAGAATCTGCCAGTGGTTCATGTAACGTGAACAGGCATTAATGCTTTTCCACTTTCTTATGCAAAACAGTTTGCATTGGAAATGGTGTTACGGTCTCCGGCCCCTTATTTTCAAAAGTGACTTTTGATTTAGAGCAGTGCTTCTCAGCATTTAAACTTGAGGAATCCCTTGTTGGATTTGGTGCACCCCTCAGAAAATGCCACGTTAGTTTTCACTCGTTTTTTTTTAACTACAGTACAAGAATGGAGCAATTCTTATGTCGCAAAGGACTCAAAAAAGCCACGACAGGTCAGAAGGTTTTTAATACTATGGACTACTCGAAACCTCTGGGTTTTATATGTTTGCATGCCTAACAATGTTAACATTGTGTGGCACCCTGAAAGGATCTCTAGGCATCCCTGGTTGAGAATCACTGATCTAGAGTGCTTCATTTTTTTTCAGAAGAGCTAAATACTTCCAGTGAAATTCAGGCACCTCTGAAAAGCTGGGTATCAGTAGTCATCTCTGAAAAGCTGGACGTAGTTATTTCAGAAACGGCGGCCTCCCTGTGAGCTGCCAGAGGAGACGTGGTGCCTGCATCACAATTGCATAGCTCGAATTGGAAAGAGCTGGAGTATTCTCCTCCTAGTCCCTAAGGACCAGTTCATTGCTCCAGTGTTTAGTCCCAAGTCATTTGTCCCCATTCACTAGTCCCCAGTTCAGTGCTCCAGTGCTTAGTCCCAATACTTGGGCACAGCAGCAGGCACATGCCTCAGTAGCTGAATGAGGGGGAATCCTTCCTTCAAGTGCCATTCAGCGGGGTCTACTTCAGGGCAATAGCTGATGTCCCCCGTATGTTGTATCAGAATGCTCCCTCCATAGTATACTCTTCAGCAGCTGTGCTCCAAGGGGCAAGACTGGCTTCTGCATTATAAACCCACCATGCTGTCTTGGGGCTCAGTCGCCAAGCTGTGCACAGACCTGCACCTCTGAACTAGCCAGAGGTGTTTCAGGTCAGGCTGGAATTGCCTTCCCCAAGAAAACAGAACCGTAATCCACTAAAAAGCAGGTAGGAGAAACACAGGGCAGCATGCACTACATTTGAACAGCTCCAAACCCAGCACGCCTACCTGAGCACCGCCTGGACTCATTGCATGCAGCTAGGTGTGGCTAATAGGACGATTGTACTGAGAAGCAGCCTGCAACTGCTGCCTGTTTTTAATCACTTACAAATATTTCCAGTCTACCTGGCTGCATTCGAAGGAGCACCTGTGCACAAAACCTAATTGAGCAGGAGCTGATAGGTGGAAAAACCAGGCATTTAATTTTTAATAGCCGAAAATTATTTCCTCCTTAATTTCTATTTGCAGCGTAATTGCTGAGGGGAAATCAGGTGATTTGAGAACAAAAATAGACACTTAATGTCTACAGGTACTTCCTCCCTGACTAGAAAAGGATGAATAGAGGTACGCATGCACACACAGTGCCTATGTGGATCACCACCCCACCCCTCCAGCGTGTCGGGGAGAAGCTCAAGTTTGCCCATTGGTACCAAAGAGAGTTCCCAGATTAAAAACTTCTACTTGCCCTGGGGAGATGAAATACAACGCTGAAATTGCCAGCAGCAGTTTTTCTTACTTAGCCATTAATGTATAGTCATTCCTGGCCTTTGGACATGTGCCATAAATGCCATAATCCCTAATAAGGCTTTTTTTTTCTGGCCAGGTGCTGTAATGGGTCTGAAAAGTAGGTCAGGCGACTATTAAAGAATCTGTTTGATTCATTATTAAGTGTTTGGTACAGTGCTGTTTAGATACTCCACATCCTGTGAAGCAGACACTGCAAGGAGCCATTTCTTTGTTTTAATCAAACAACCCAATTTACAAGAGAGGGGGAATGGGACCAGTGCTGCAACCACTTGCATTTAGAGCGTAGCTCATCTGGACCCAGAGTTGCCCTGATTCCTCGCCAAAATTGGTCCAAAACACAGAGTTAACAGTTTCTCTGCTGTCAGGTTACAGAGCCCTTAGTCACAATTCAATTAAAACTGTGAAGCAAGAGCTTGAAAAAGAACAAATGAAGCCCTTGAACTCTCCCCTCTCTTTCTCTCTCTCCTTTTTTTTTGACGTACCCATGCTGAATGCCGTGTTTCAGGGATATGGCAGCTAATGCTTTCCTCCAATCTATTCCTCATTTCTCTTTGCTGCATCAGTAACAAAGAAGCTCCCACTAGTGTTAATGGGAAAGCAAAGCACAAACCAGGCTAGCAACTGTTCAGCCAGGTGCATGGGGCTGGTGGCTCCAGTGATTGGCAGCTTCCAGATTTCCTTTGCCTTGTAAACTTAGCTGCTTTGATTGCTTGTGCTTTCTAATACTGGTTTTCCCTTTTGGCCCAATGGATCTCACTCTGCAGGATTTTCTTTGTCCCAGAAGGCAAAGTATTGGATCAGTAACTAATGCTCTCATCTGATACATAATGGCCAGTAAATCCACTTCAAATTCAGCTGCACTTTTGAGGCCGCATGGTCTGCTGGATAAGGCTGCAACAGGGGAGTCAAAAGTCCTCCGTTTATTCTCCGTTCTGCTGCTTAGAGTCATGCAATCTGCAAGCTGTGTGTAGCAGCAGTAACTCCGCTGGTCCTACAAATTTATGAACATCACATGCTGGTGGGTGCCGGCAGATAGTTCATATTAAAAGCACCATCTCCCTATGCCTACATATACACAGTGCTATTTATTTTCCACCTTTGACTTTGCTCACGGTCTGAGGGAAAATCATATGTACCTCTCTCCTGCTTAGCAACAGTAGCCGCCTTTGCAAAATCCTTTGACGTCGACAATGCTATATAAGCGCACTAGGTGTGAGACGCGTTTCACTAACCTGAAGTCATGGTATGGGGAATATCTACTCAGTTCTCATTATTAATACCTTTAAGCTTCACACCAAATTCTGTAGGTTGCATAATAAGAGAAAAGCCCACATCCAGCTGGAAACTGCTGCTAGAGTTGCTCCTTTGGCCCATGTGAAAAATAGCTAGCCCTTTTGGCAGGGAGTGGCTTGGATCCTTGTACTGCTGACAAACTGGGACGAGGAGATGCTTGCAAATGCAAGGAATATACAGGAGGCCATGAGAGAGTGAGTTTTGGGATGGAGTCCAAATTTGAAACCCTGCTCAGACCATTATAAAAAGAATGTGATAATTTCCAAGAAGTTTGGTAGTCTTAGCTGTGCGTTCAGCAAGGTCTGGTATTGGGAAGATCTCGGGGGAGGTGGGAGGTGTAAGATGCAGGGTCAGATTCTCAGCGGTGTAAACTGAGGGTAACGCCTTTCATTTCTGTGCCGGTTTATACCTGCTGAAGAGAATGCTATTGACTTTTTCTTAAGGGGAAGCTTGACTATCATGGCCAGTGCACATCATTATGCAATGGAGGCGCTGGCTGTCTCTTTCCTGCTGCTGAGTGGGGCTGTTCTTTTGGGAGACTCTTCATACATTTTCTTAAGTACTGAAAGTAAATCTTCCCTGCTCTCCCCGCTCTCCCTCCCCTCTGCTTTCCGAGCCCATTTCTGTCCAAGCTGTAGACTTTTCATTTCTTTTAATGATTCTCAAGAAATTATTGAGAAATCAAAATATGTTTCAGAGTTATCTTGGAGGCTTACTGTAGTTCAAATGGTTTCTATAAATCCACAGTGCAAATGCTATTTTTCAAAGGTTTACTGTTCCCCAAATGATTGTAATGGTGTATTGACTGACTTTACTAGAGCACTGGGAGTTTAGAAAAGAAAAAAAAAATAGCCTCGCAAGCAAGATCTCTTAAAAGTATATACATAAAAGTTTGCAAAATTCACCTAATCTATCTCCGTTTTGGATATTTATACACCAGGTACTGTCATTAAGGTTAAGAGCAGTTTTCCATGCATTGGAATATTATAGCTATCAATTGACTGTGTGCATTTTTTGCTTTACTCGGATAAACAATAAGGGCCTTTTTGCTTAGTGGGGAGAGACTTGCATACATGTCAAGTCTGAGGCTAATGCATAGCACAGGTTGTGCTCTTTCAGATGCATCCCTGAATAGCTAGTGGGAAAGGAGAAGAGGAGGTGGTCAGGGCCTGTTTTGTATCTCCTGCTTAAAATGCATAGAAATGCAACAGGCCTTTTGGGATCATGGGATTGAGTCTCCCACTCTCCCCAGCAGTCGTGTCCTAGAGTTTTGTTCTTAGACTTGATTAGGTCCTACCACACTTCTCTTGTTGGAAAGCTGTTCCAGCCCCTTGCTGTTAAAAACCTTCCTCTCCTTCCCAAGCTATATTTATTTATGGCCAGTTTATGCCCACATCTTCCTTTTCAATCATTGCTCTATAGTTGTTGCCCTTTCTCTTACCTTGCCAGGCTCAGGGGCTGGAATAGACAGGGAACTAAATTACATCTCTAATGTGCTGGTCAGTTGAAGGTACTGGTTTTGCTTTATGTCTGAAGCACAAAAGATTGGCACAGGATCTCTGTTCCTGTGGAAACTCCCCATGGAAAAATAAAATTCCATTTTTTCTGGAAAATGTTGAGTTTTGGGAAAAATCTAAGCATAGAGGCAGCTTTAGGGGTGGGCAATGAGGGCAACCACCCAGGGCGCCATGGTCAGGGGGCACCACACACACACACACACACACACACACACACACACACACACACACACACACACACACACACACACACAGAGAGAGGTGTGAGCAGCCCACACTCGCAGCAGTGCTCTATCACCACCCCACCCTGCCTGGCCAATCCCCACCTGAAGCAGGAGGAGCGGTGCCCAGCCCAACCTGCCACTTGCCTCCAGTGG
>NW_005841850.1:5173070-5178635 GCF_000455745.1 Alligator sinensis | reverse complement strand
CCCCGCCCCACCCTGCCACTTGCCTCCAGTGGCTGCTTGGGAGGAGCCAGGCTGAGTACATGTGGACAGGGTGACACCTTCTCCTGCCTGCCCACCTGCCTGGCACGCCATGCCACTCCGCCTTCTCGCCAGACTGCATCCCTGCCTCTGCTTCTGCCTGCAGCAGCAGCACAGACTGGGGGGCACCAAAATACAAGTTGGCCAGGGTGCCATTTTCCATAAGGGTGGCTGTGTCTAAGCAGATACAGATTTTAAAGCACATAAAACGATTAGCCCAGCAAAGTATCTAAACCGATGTTGAGGGGTTTTTAGACATCATGACAGAAGAGCTTTCAGGAAGAATTTGAGGAAAGGCCAGGAATTGGTGTTGCGGGTGTTTGTTGGTGGAGGGACAGCAAGGAGCTTAAATCCGTGAGATGAATTCACTAGACTTAGAGGGGGAAATTTTGCTATCAAACCATCTTCTGTTATAGTCATTCTTCTCCTTGATAGCCCAGTAAAACGGTTCTTTATGGAAGCCTGTGACATCCTAAAAGCTGCCTTGATGGCAGAGAATATTGCCCATTAAGGGCAGCAGATTGTTCTTTGCTGTTCAGAAAGCTGATTAAATCCAAATGATCTTTTTTCTTCAAAGAAATGAATATTGGAGCATAAAGTTGGAACTTCTCTCTCTTGACAGAAAACAGAAGGCATAATTAGTAATAATATTTCATCATGAGTTAGAACAGATATAGTCATAGAGACAGATACACATACAGCTGTGTGTGTGTGGGCTTGCTTCTTGTTTTGCGTCACCTTGTGTAATCACGAACACCAGTGCAGATTGTGTGTGAAGTGATGGCAGATCAGGATACTAGGATCTTTTTTCTGTTTGTACTGGTATAAAGGAAAGCAGAGAGCAAGACCATGAAGTATGGGGTCCAAAATATTTATTTGCATATATATTATAATGTAATGCAATGTAATATAAATACACACACACATATATAGCTAGATAGATATCTGTATCTATATATCTGTATTTATATATCTGCATATAGAGATATAGATATAGATATGCATGTGTGTGTATGTATGCATGTATCTATATAGATAGATATATTCAAATAGATACAAATCTAGAACATAATATAATGTATCATATAAAATCAGGTTTGTTTTGGATTATAGGCTTAGATCATCTAGTCCAACCTTTGTACAGAAGTAAGATTCAGTATCCCAAACAGATGCCTAGGCAGTCTTGTCTTGAAGGAAGCATTTTAATGTGTTCTCAGTGTCAGATCACATGTGGCTTGGGAAGTATGTTGCATAGCTTCCCACTGTTTCCTTGTTGAAGGGATCACTACCAGCAAAAGAAACCTGACAACAGGGTTGTTCCAGCACTCCATGCCTGGACATGCATAGAAGAAATTGTGAGGTCTCCAGCAGCAGATCACCCAATACAGACTGGAAGGAAAGACATGAATGGAAGGAATTGTCCCAGAGCAGAATAACAGGCTGTTCACAGAGCAGAGGATATTAAAGAGGGACACAGTTTATGCTTACCACTCCCTTTGCAGCCTTTGGCATCTTTTTAATTACACATTAATAGGAAGTCAAGGGATTAGACAAATATAAAGCTTCTAGACTCTCTCCAGCTTTCGAGAACAAATTCCTTTGAACAGACCCTTTTCATCATAATGAGTCGAGCCTTTCTTGAACTAGTAGAAAGGGCAAGAATAACAGATTTTAGCATCAAGCAAATGTGAAAAAGATGCTTTTTAATGGAACTCGGGGCAAGAGAAGCTTGTATTTGAACGTTGAATGAACATGGGGAATAAAAAGCCCTTACTCTCATGAGCAAGTCGTGATGAAAGCCCAAGCCATCTGCATCCTTATTGCCTACCAGCCCTCAAGCAGTTCCACTGCCTTTGGTAAATGCAGCATGGGAACCAGGCAAGAAGTCATTCAGAAATGATAGCTGAGAAAGCCAGCCACAGGCCAGGAGGCTACCACTGGGAAAATGCATTTCAGAGCTTAGCACCTGGGTCCTCTAGCTGCTTAGCACACCCAGCATGTGATCACAGCAGGCGTTGGAAGCATAATGAGGAATAACTCTCAGGGCAGAGAAGACAAAAATCTATAATTTTGAGAAGATGTCACAGCGCGTTTCCTTCAGATGCTGCATTCTCCCTTCCCTCCTCCAGCCCCTAGAGCCAAAGTATTCATCACTTCCTCCTGCCAGCCACTGATGTATTGCAGACAGGTGGGCATAGGAGGGAACCTGGTTCAGAAACGAGTAATAAAGGGAGAAATGGGAATCTGCCTACCCGACACACGGGGAGTGAGAAAAATCTAGGAGGCAATGATGGAAGTGGATGAAGTTTTAACTTCTAGGTAGGCAGTGAGGAAAGGAGGAAGAACTTCTTTGCACTCGAAATTTAACCCTTTGTTGGGGGGGGGGGACAGAAAAAAGCTACCTGGTGAGCATATAAGGAAAGCCTACTTTGACGGAAAAGGTCTGTGCTGAACTCCTAGAGAGTCCCAACTCCGCAAAAAGGCCCTTATTGTTTATCCAAGTAAAGCCAAAAATTAACACAAAGCACTAGTCAGTTGATAGCTATAATATTCCCATGTATGGAAAACTGTTCTTAACCTTATCAACAGTATCTGGAGTATAAATCTCCAAAACAGATAGATTGGGTGAATTTTTCTAGAGTCCCTGAGCATGATGAATAGCCACCTCCTTCCTCCCCTCCCAAAATAGGATCAGTTGCTCCTGGTTCAGCTGGTGGGGCATGGTAGCAAAACCATTCAGGTGTGGCTGCAGAGGTGAGTTCCCACTCTGTTCCAGGCATGTGCTGAAGGCTACCCCAGATGTCAGCGAGTACATGGTTTTTCAGGGTGCGAGGCAGGGGCAGCCAATTGCTATGTTAGCCCATCACTCAGTGCCACTCAGAGGTGGCTACATGGCCTCAGGAGGGAATTGGTGTGCACGCATTGGGAGTGAGTATGCAGAATGCATCTCACTGATGTACTTCTGGCTGCATGGTGTGCACGCAGTGGGAGTGAGCATGCAGGATGCATCTCACGGATGCACTCCTGGCTGCATAGTGTGCACGCAGTGGGAGTGAGCATGCGGGATGCATCTCACTGTTGCACTCTTGGCTGCATGGTGTGCATGCAGTGGAAGCGAGTGTGCAGGATATATCTTGCTGATGCACTCCTGGCTGCATGTGTGCATGCAGTGGGAGAGTGTGTGCAGGATGCATCTCACTGATGAACTCCTGGCTGCATGGTGTGCATACAGTGGAAGTGAGTGTGCAGGTTACATCTTGCTGATGCACTCCTGGCTGCATGGTGTGCATACAGTGGAAGTGTGTGTGCAGGATACATCTCACTGATGCACTCCTGGCTGCATGGTGTGCATGCAGTGGGAGTGAGCATGCGGGATGCATCTCACGGATGCAATCCTGGCTGCATAGTGTGCATGCAGTGGGAGCGAGTGTGCGGGATACATCTCACTGACTGCATCAGGGAAATGGTGCGGACATTCTCCCTACCATCACCCAACCTATGAAGCCATCCAGGTCCTCACTCTTCATTTACCATAGTATAAATCTATATCAGTGAACAAATTCCTGCCCATTCAAAGTTGAATAAGTAAAGGAAAAGCTTCTATAAAAAAGAATAAAAAATAGAAGCGACTCTGAAAAGAAAGGGACTTTAATTTCACGGTGAAAAAGTTAGATGCTTGTAATTCCTCTTATTCCAAAAAAAAATCAGAATCAGCAGCACTATAAACTCTTTGGATGCAAGCAATCTATATGTTAAGTATCCCAGCCTCACTTTGGAACAAAACGAATGGTGCACAGTGGTGTGTATTTGCTCTTTTTCCCATAACTAATCGGTGAAGTTTTGCTTATTTGTCTGTGATTTACACAACACTTTCCTGACGTTTAGCATCAGAGCATTCATTCCTTGCACTGAATTAGTAAATGGTTCTGCCTGAATTCAACCTGATAGCCTTTAACACGCATGGAGACAAAAAAAAAATAGTCAAATGATGTGGAGTGATACCCAAGACAAACAATAACCCTGTTCCCCTGCAAAGGTGCTTGGTTTGGTAATGTTGATGGAATATCTTTCAGCTTACCAAATGAACTGTAAAAGAGGCTGTTCTCACTGATGGGAAACAGGACTGTTACTGCCCTCTGACTTGGAGGCAAAATGAAACCTGGTGTCCTTTGAGACCTGTAGATTTTCATCAGTGTTTTCAGGCTGTCTGCTTAGTCATTTTTGAGGACCGCGCACAGGTATTGGAGCTTAGAAAACAGCGCAGAGGGAAAGCAGAACCTGGGCTCATGCCGATGGTGATAATTGGATCTGTTTGGAGGTGCAATGCAAACAAAAATAAGAGGGACTTGGGTGATTTCCTGCGATGCCTCCTTTCACGTTCAAATCCGACCCTATACAGCATTGGTCTCTCCAGAAAAGACCCTACCCAAACGTTTCTGTCAGGGGACTGAACTGAATTCTGAGCCTGCAAACGACTTCATTGGCTTGGACCCCAGTCCAGACAAAGGAAAGTGCAGTACAAGAGCCCACATTATCCAAAGCCACCAGCTGCAATTCCACATAGTGCCCAAAATTTTTCCCTCAATTGCCAAAGCTCCCTGGTGAGATCCTTCCTTTAAATCATTCAGATCTACCCTGGCGGCAATGGGAGCGCAGCCTGGCCCTCAGATCATCTGTAGCTTGTTGGACAGAATAACGTGCTCAGGGTTTCCTAAATATTCTGCCAACTCATTTGTCTGCCTTTTGTATTACATGTTCCCAAAATGTCTGTGCAATATAATAGATACTAGATAAATCTCTCTCTCTCTTTCCAAATTGTTTAACCTTGTAAATAGTTTCTGTTAATGGACGGGGAATGGGATGATGAACAGTAAATCTGATTTTATGAGGTAGTCGCTTATATGAGGTAATCACATATGCCAGTGTTAATTGCATCAAAATACTTAATGATAAGCATCCTTTAGCCCTGTGGCAGCATACTGGACTAAAAAGGAGTCCGATGAAAAATGGAGAAGAGTCAGCCCGGTCCATTCCTAAACACTACTTTTTGCCGTTTGTTTGAATAGGAGCCTGAATAATAGCCAGAGCAGCCAAAGCTAGATGGATAATGGAGTTTAGTCCCCACAGAAAAAGTATGAAATAACACTCAAGCCATTTCACCCTGCCAAACAATTTGCAGAGTCACTTTTTCACACTCTCTCTAGGAGGCCAGAACAACAGGGCCAGGAAATAACACCCACTAAGAATGAAGGCTACAATTTTGCCACACATCTGGAATTGCTCCAGGGTAGGCCTCGCTCACTGGATCCGTCCCGTGTTGCACAAAGAGTGGGAGTTGAATGCACTAGCAACGCATAGGGGATGCACCCGGGTGCACCCGCTGAGGTTGGCCACGCACCCTCTGGAAGCTCCAGCCACGAAACTGGAAGTGCCCTTCTATCAGCAGTCGGCTGCTGGAGGATCTCCCCTATCCCGTCAGCGATTAGCTGCTGGGGTAACCCCCCCTCT
>NW_005841850.1:5141060-5173060 GCF_000455745.1 Alligator sinensis | reverse complement strand
GATCTGGTGCCCCCCCCACAGACTCGGGGCACCAGTTGCCCATGGTTGAGTGGATCATGGAGTAAACTAACAGGCCCATACCACAGTGGTCAGGAGAATCAAAATACGATGTACATGTCATTAGGGGCCTCGTCCAGAACAGAACAGAAACCCTCATGCTAAATCAGCCTGGCTGCATGTATGTGCAAATCTAAGCTAGCTTGTTTTATTTGCCTGATCTGCTTGCTTGCTTTTTTTCCCCATAGACTTGTGAGTTGGAAGAGTTTTCCATTCTTGTAAGGGAGTGACATGAATTAAATGCAGTGGATCTTCTTACCTCTCCAATGGCCTAGGACCATATTTTGGTTTAGGGCCTGATCCCAAGATACCGAAATCAGCGGGCACTCTGCTTTGGACCCGTAGTTCTTTGGGGTGGTCATATGCCTCACTGATACCAAAAGCAAACAGTCTGATGGTCAGTGCTGAAGGAGCAAAGACTGGTCCAGAATGCAAAGTTCTCAACAGAGCGTTGTGGGCATTACACAAATCCTGATCCTACGTACAAGTCTAACTACTACAAGCCTGGGGCAAAACACCGTGAAATCAAAATGGAAGACTCCAGTCAACTTCCATTGGCTTTGACTTTGGCTCAACCCCCTAGTAACTTATTTCACTGAGCCTCAGCATTTAAACCCACTTAATTTTCCTTGAGAGAGAAAGTTTGCTTGTAGTTCAATCAGGCAAATGTTGTTCATGCACCCTAATAAGGATGATTTTGACTGACATCTCACCAGCTCATTGCAGAGAAATAACCCTGATTTCACTTGGTGTGTGTAGGGAGTGGGGTGGGGGGAACTTGGGAGAAGCTTTAATTTAAATGTTTCAATTAATACTGTATAAAAAAAAGGTCACAGCTGAATACATTATGCAAATGAAAAAAGATATAAAATCTATTAAAATGTAGAATGTGCATGTGAATCTCTATCATGAAATATTCTCTCTTTAATCACCGACATGTGATCCAGCTCATAACTAGAAAATATAACAATTTCAGTGATAATCCTGTTATAGCTAATTTACTGGGGAATTTTTACCTTCCCCAGATTAACGAGTTTCCAAACTATTTCTTTTCCAGTTTCCCAGATATCCAGGATTATTTACATTCTCTTGGAAGAGCTATGTACTGTTGTAGGTAATAGGATGAGCATTCACTTTGTTTGAATTAATATGCAGAGTTGTTTCAAGTGCTAGCAGTTTGCTGGTAAATGGAACAATGATTTATCCTGAAAAAAACCCAGCCTGCCAACTTAGTTTCCACATGTCACATTATGCAGGAGGGGGACCACATTTCCTTGTTTACCTGCTAGGAAGGAAAGATGTTGTGCATGAACTACTGAAGAAGAAAGTCCCTTTCCTGAACTAGTGCTCACACAACTCCCTCCCTCCACTGGAATAGCTTAGTGTTGAGGAGGGGAGTCTCAGACAATTAACTTTCTTTCCAAGGCTGGTAGGCAACACACACAGGAATGACTGTTACAATGGCAATTATAATTTTCCATAAAGAGCAGTAGTTGAGATGTCCCCAGTAGACTCCAGAATGACAGTGAAAAATGGAAGAGGGAAGAGAGATTCTGCAATTCTCCAGTTTCTGGACTGCCTCACTTTAAAGGAATTTATAATGTAATATAAAGGATTTCCTAATCACTGCATCTAATTGCAAAGAGGAGTAAATCACTGTAGTAATTTTCAAGCAATTTACCAGGAGAAGCATAGGGGATGGATGCATGAAAGGGTTGATTATGAGTGAAGATTTTATGCATGCAGTGTTGGTGTGAAGATTTTGAGAAGGGCAGAGAGAATTATTCTTAGTTTCATCTCCCTTAACCAGTGCTACAAATCCCTCTCCCATTTTGTGCCCCCCCCCCACCATGCCAAATGCCCTGCCACACTTTTCTCTACTCTTTCTTATAATGTACAATCTTATGTCCACCATTTCCCACCCCACAAATGGATCTGTCTTCCTCAGGGGTGGGCAAAATACAGCCCGGGGACCAAATGTGGCCCACCAGGCCATTCTATCCAGCTCACGGGGTCCCTAAAAAATTTAGAAAATTAATATTAATCTGCCCTGGGCTGCCTGTCATGCAGCCCTCGATGGCTTGCCAAAACTCAGTAAGCGGCCCTCCGCCCAAAATAATTGCCCGCCCCTGGTCTAGCTGCATTCAAGGTTCCCTTCTCTGTCGCCCCATCAGCTTGGCATACATTTGTCATATACTGTGGCTTATGGTTTGTCTGTGCCCAACAGTTGAGATCATAGGAAGGCAAAGGATGCTTAGGATGCCAACCACCTTATTGTGCTGGTCACCTGATGGTATGGTCATGAGAGTACCATTTGGGATATGTGGGATCTGACTTATCCCATTCCTAGGAGGATGGAAGCAGGGTGTGGAGGAGGTTGGGGAAAAAAACAACCAGAAGTCCCTCACGAGGTAAAAGACTTTTAATGGGAATGAGTGGAGGGGTATGTCCTAGCATGGCACATCCTGTCTGTCCCAGGGGCCTGGGAGTAGCCTGAGAGGTGAGAACTTCAGTTCACTTCCATCTCGAGGATGGTCCAGGTGGTTCTTGGCAGGGAGCTGTTCGTCTAATTTATGGGACTTGTACATTGCCAATGCATGGACCTAAGCTTCACCAAGAATCAGGCCTGCAATATTTTAATTCCCTTAACTGCCTTTTTAAAATCCATATTCATAAAGTGATAGAGGCACTTCCCATAAAATGTTTATAGCAAAATAATAGGTGAGGGTGTTTTTTTGCTTCCTTACCGGATTTGGCTTAAATGACCATCAGACCAATATTTAATGAGTTACATTTTACTTAATTGAAAGCATGATTGATATTTAACTCTAATAATGCTGTCATTTCATCGGTAGATATATTTCAGCTTCAATCTGTTGAGGGCACTCTGACCATGGAGAAATGCTGTTTGGTAATACATGCCCATCTTTGGAACTAATAGAAACCAATATATAGAAAATGAAATCCATTTTCTTTCCTGGTGTGGTCTGCTCACTTTCCCAATTTCATTTCTCTTACAAGGGTTACTTAAGACGCTAACATTTCGCCAAGGATTTTCGAGGTAATGAAAACTACTTTGTTGGGAGCTGCAAAACAAGGAGGAAAACAATAAGTTGCAGCTGTTTTGAGGGGGAAAAAAAATGTGAGCGTCCAGTGGGAGAACTTCAAATCTGAGCAAATCCTCTGGAGGGCTTGGCTGTCTCTTTCCAACGTAATGTTTTTCTGTAGTCTTCGGTCTCCTTATGTGACCTCCTACCAAGGCATGAAATGGGTTATAATTAAAATTTAAGGCAAAGTCTTCTGAGCTAATTTAAAATAGTTGGAGCTCATTTGTAGCTGAATGTAGTATGCTGCGTTGTATGCTCAGTGGTTTGACCTTCCTGCTCTGCCCTGGGTTTCTGTAGCAGGAGCTGTACACAAGATGGGAGCATTACTCAGAGCTTCCCAAGTTCTCTTTCTTCGTGTGTGAGAAATGCTATGGTGGTGTTTGGTTTTCCTGGGGTAATGGCTTTTATGGAGCTGTAACAAGTTGCACCCGCATGCACCCCCTACGCGTTCCCAATGCATTCAACTCCCACCCTTTATGTGACACAGGACGGATCCAGTGAACGAGGCCTACCCCGGAGCCATCTGTTTTCAATCTCTTGGGCTAGAGTCAATCTGGGGGGCAAAGTTGTTGGCAGCCTCCCCCCCCCCCCCCCCCCCCCCCCAAAAAAAGAGGAGGCTGGCTATATGTTGTTTGTGACCACCTCTGTTCAGGGACTGGTGCACATAGTATTAACAAAAGCAGTTACACTGAGGAAAATGCATGAAATCCACATCACTTCTTACTACCTCAGCTGAAAACTAGCCCGCGGTGTCTGCCATGTGCTGCTGCTTGACAGGGGAGGTGGCGCTGGTCACCTCCAGCAAAGTCAGCTCAGTACATTTTGTCATTATCTACAAACAAGGACTGTACAGTGATGCAGTCATGATTTGATATAACGTGACCAAAGGCTGATGCTGGTGACTTGTTTTATGCTGGCCCGGCCAGAGGACTTCCTCAGAATTCATGGACTCCTCCTTGCAAGGGACCTCATGTTAAAGATGAGGAACTGAGACTTGAAGAGCTGTTACAGCTCAGATCCTCAAAGGGATTTAGGTATCTATTTAGGGATCCTGTTCTCCGCTTACACCCATCGGTTGCACTCAGGCTTAAGGCAAGCTGGAGTACTTGGCATCTGCGCAGATCCCAATGCAATGGGGCCTTGATCCTGACTGAGGCTTTAAGCCAATAACCTAGCACAAATAATTGATTTTGATGGGAAGAAGGCATCTAAAAACCTTTGGAGTGATCTGCCCCAGGTTGCACAGGAAATCTTTGGCAGAGCCAAAGCTGCCCTTGATTAAATCCTAGCATCTTAAACACAAGCGTCTTCTTCGCCTGTATTTAGCCTGAGGAACTTAGGGAGAAGTTGTAGACTGACAGGAACAAAGAGAGCAGATGGTTAACGGTTATTAGCAGGTTGAACATTTCTTTTCTTTTGGTAAAATGCCAGCTTTATACCATTGTGACCCTGGTATAGCGAGGAGGAGGAATTTGGAAAGAAAAGCCTCCTTGCTACAAGTTACTCTGTTTTCACTCCAGGCTTCCTCTTTAATTTAATTTGCTGTAGCACTGGCAATGTTCATGGTACAAATATTTTTGGTGATTTTCTTCCTTTGCTTTTGACCTGTGAAAACATGTTTACAGCAAAAATTGCATAAACAGCCTGAAAATAAACAAATGTGGCTCACAGTTAGCAGAAAAACTAACATATGCAAAATTAAGCACTTCCAAAGTATTTGCTTTCATTAGTAAATTTAGTGCTCCCAAAAGCTGGCAGGCTTATCGCACAGAGAGCTGATATCTTCTAGCCACTGGGAGAGGAATGGCAAGAGCAGTGCCACGGCAAGAAATCTCTGACCTGCTAGCCAGCAAGGAACAAGTTTGATCCTGTGTGGCCTGGGAGGAGAGGGCAGCCTCGTCACCATTAATGATCACCCATCAGTTTTTAGCCTCTCTTACATAAGGGTAGTGGTAGTGCTATCAAGGTGAAAGTCAAGAGTATCCACCCCAGTAGACCAGTCGAGGACAATGTCCAACTTCCATATAGCAACAGCTTGCAGTCACTAGTACTGTACTGATTTGGGGACAGCTCGTACCTTTTGCCCAGAAGGGAGATCTTTCATCACCAATTAGCTGCCTCTTGAGCTGGGGTGGGCAAAAAGCGGCCTGCGGGACAGATGCAGCCCACCAGGCCATCCTATCCAGCCTGTGGGACCCCTAAAAATTTTAGAAAATTAATATTTATCTGCCCCTGGCTGTCTGTCTTGTGGCCCTCGATGGCTTGCCAAAACTCAGTAAGCCCGAAATAATTGTCTGCTCCTGCTCCTGAGCCATCTGGTGATTCTTCAGCTGCCTTCATGACTTCCACCTCCCTTGCCTATTACTGCCGAACTCAGTGTTTAAAGTGAAGGTGTTCTCTGGTCATTTCCTCCATTAAATACATCTTATCTTAAATTTAGGCCTAAGCTCTTTTGAGTTGTGCCCATCCCTCGCTGTGTGTGTGTATAGACATGAACACAATTATGTCTAGATGCTACTGAAGTGTCTAGGAGACCATTATACAGAGACAGTGTAAAAGTTACTTAGGGTGTCTGGGGGTAAGACAGGCAGCCATTTAAATTGTGCAAACAGCACTAGCTTTTGCTAAATCCCATTGATTTAAATACTAAAGGTACCACTTAAGATAATTTAAGCCTGCCTGTTCTTTGCTTTTGCACCTCATTAGGTCTTTTTGCCCTACTCAGAGGCCTCTAAAACTCCTCTTCAAATCGACAGGCCTTGTCCTTCTCAGGGCACAGCACTGATAGGGTCTGAGATGGGCTAGAAGGATTAACCAGCCGTCTTGCTTGTCTGGCGATGTTCTTACTGCTTGCCAGATGAGTCTGCAAGATATGCTTAGACCATCATAGGTAGCAAGTAGCTGCTAGTATTTAATAATGATGGGCCCAATGTTGGCTCTTCACTAGTGCATGATAGGGTGAGCACTGTCTACATGCTCATGAGAGCCTCATAACACCTCTGTACTGTCTTATTTTTACCGATGGGGTAAATTGAGAAGCCAGTAGACTTTTCCGAAGCCATAGCACAGCCAGTGGCAGAGACAAGATTAGAATTTACAGCATCCTACCTCCTAGTGCTGCCCTTATTCCTCTAGACAACACCGTCTTATAGGGTGATTAATACCATGTTTGGAGGAGTGCATTAAGTGAGACATCCTATTACAAAAAGCTTCCTAGTAGAGCCTTCAGCTGAACAGGGATCCAGAGAAAGCTGAGTATGTGTTACTGCTAATGTAAAGGGACATTGTTATTTGTATTGCACTGCTGAACTCCATTAAGTCTGGTATTCACCTTGTTGTCAGGACAAATGCTTTTTTCATTTGAAGCCAGCTACCAATCAGAACTTATCAGGATATCAGTATTTCATTTTTTATGCCCAAGAGGAAACAAGCTGCTGCTGAATCCTAAAGATACAGTGCTCACAGTACTATGGACTCTATGGCCATCTCCAGAGCAGGGGCGCATGGTTTGTGGCACCACAAATTGCACATGGGGAACATTAAAATGTGCCCCACGCTGCAAATTTGCACTCATTCAGTTGTGCCCCAGCTCCTCCAGCATGCCGGGAGGTGCTGGGCATGGGCAGTTTGCCCAAAGTGGGACAATTATTCCCTCAATAAAATGCATGTTGAGGGTGCGCGCTGTGGCAAAAAGTAGCAGCACAAATTTGTGCCACTGTTATTTTTGCCACTGTAAGGGCACACCCCTGCACATCTGGATGTGGCCCATGGGGGTAAATAGAATTGGACAACTATGGCTAGCTTTTCAGATGCCAGTTCTGACGCTACATCTGCATTGTTGTGTACGCAACCATTGGCATGAACAAAAAGGTCAATCAGCTGCTAACTCCCTAATTTGTGTAGACAGGAACTGAACTCATGCTTACACAGTTGTGTGTGCAGAAGCATGCACACACTTTTTAAAGAAGCTTTTTGAGTACCTATGAAAAACTGGCCTGCTGGGTTTGTCCCTCAAGGAAATAATGGAGACCTTTTTCGCTCATTTGTGCTGAGGCCCCTGTGCATGGCTGAAATGGGGGGCATACCTGGGGATTGTGGGGTGGGAGAGTGTCTTAATACCAAGTGCTTCAAAAGAACAGTTCAACATGCTCAGTACTGAACACAGAAGTAGGCCCTGGGACTTGAAAAGGACTAGTTACATGCTTAAACACATGCTTAGTTTTGAGTGTTTGTTGGATCATGATTGTACTACATTAGCTTAGAGTATATTATTGTTCTCAAAGGGAGAAACATGCCCCTTTATACAGGGCTTTCACTTGGCTTATATATTGCTTAAGTCCCGCTTGGTGTTGAGGAATTTAATATAGGATATTCTATATTGAATTCCCTAACCCAAGCATTAGGTTTCAAATCAGGTCTGGCACATTATAAAGATAAGGGCCATTAGTGAAATCTAGAATATGTGACAGTTTTGACTAGTTAAATTAGTCAAGTTAGAACAAGAGAGGATCTCTGCATGGGAATGTAATATGTAGTTTGAAATCATTCTTGGAACAGAAAGATTGGAGGAAAGAATAACCTGACAAGCATCCCTTTCTCAGCTCCTCAAATGTTACAGGAAAAACCTAGTGGCACTCTGCTTCTCATTTGTTGCATAATGATTGATGTGTGTGTTGTAGTTGTCTTATAAATCTCTCTGAGCCTTTTCTCAGAGCAAATAATTAACAAAGAAGCAAGCCGTCAATTTGGAAATGACGTGGATTCCAGTCTGTCTATTAAGCAGGTAGCTGGTCTCTGCTGAAATGTCAGTTTGACTCTTTATCTTACTCTGGATACAGTTATGAGTGTGTTCTGACAAAAAAAAAAAAATGTTACTGTCAGTATTTATTTACAAGGAGAGGGACTCATTGAGATTAATTGCACCATTGAATATGCAATATGGTAAACAGTTATTTTAGAAAGGATTGTTTGTGTTTAATTATGACATACGGGACAAAAATAACAGTCATAAATCTTTCACTGCATTGTGAGCACGGAGAGAGGCAGGGGAAATTGGAAGGGAAATGCATAAGTTCTGGGTCTGATTCTTATCTCTTACCCCCAGTTTGCTCTAGCCTAGCCCCGGTGGTCCTAATTTACAATTACATGACTCGACCTTTACGCCAAGGTACCTATGGCAATTACACCAATGTAAAACTCATGCAGCACAGTGTAAATCATCTTTGGTCAGTAAGGCACATCCAAAACTCTTGTTAAATACTTTGGCTTAGGAAAAGGAAAACTATCATTTAGTTTAGCTTATTCCTCTCCTCCCACCTACCCTCACTCAACACAGACTCAAATTAGCAGCAAGGGAAATCAACACCCTACTTGGCTCTTGCACATGTGTGGAGGGAGCAGTGATAAAACGAGGGCATGACTCTCAACCCACTGTGCCACCCAATAGGGAACTAGATTTAAAAAAATCTAGGTAATCTCTTCATTGAAGTGCCGTTGTTTGTTTGAAAATGCCTTTTCCTTGAATGAGCACCATAGATTGGGTATTGCTGTCACTTTTTAAATATATTTGACCAAGAAAAAAAGTAGGTTCCTTCTTCATTTGAAGGCTTTTTCTCTCGTTTCTTCCCATTTCCTTCTCCCACCCTCACTTCACCCCAAGTGAATGGAGGAAGCTAAAACAGGAGGAAAACAGGGTGTCAAAGAAGCCACCCCCCTCACCACCTCAAATGTTTCAATTTTGAGAATTTTTGATGAAATAAAAGATTTCAAATTCTTTTTACCTTTTATGTGGAAAATTCTATAAGTTGTTATCCATTTTACTGCCTTGTGAACCTCTGATCAGTGTGCCCTGTTGTTAGGAGAATGGGTCTGTACAGCAGCCTAGGGACAGCCAAGCATCTGGGGCAGAGAGGCAGAGATGGTTACTGTCATAACTGTAGTCGTGATCACATGGCTGCCAGCAACAGCCACTTTTTTTTTCACTCCCCTCCCCACAAGTCAGCACCCAAGGCAGTTGCCCTTTTGCCCTGCCCTAATTATACCACTGGGTCATTAAGTGAGCTTTTATCCTTTTCCATCTAAATGAAATTACTTTATTATGGGGCACAACATGCCAGCTCTGACCCTTTAGGATGCTACAAAAAACTAGTACTAGTTGGTCCTTGGTTATGTAACTGATTGCAGATTTTCCAAATATATGGAGTCTGGCATCCATTGTTTGAGGAATATCCTTCTCTTTAGGGTGCTGACACAACTGACATTTTGTCCCGCGATTAGCCACTGAAAGTGCTCTACAGCTGTGCCCTTATAGAAGTGCACGGCTGCAGAGCACTATAAAAGTGTCCCATCCCACAACAATTTGAACCGTCATTACATGACCGTTCAGATGAAGGTGGTTCAAAGCAGAGTGCTTTCATTAACTTATGCCCAGCCCTGCTCCCAGCACCGTTTTCAGAATGAGAGTGGGGAAAAGAAGCAGAGGGAGTTTCATCTGGGGTTTGCCAAAACTTCACTGGAGGATGAGTTGGGTGGATTGGAGCCCCCTGACAAAGTGGGGAGACTCCAATCCACCCACCCATCCTCCAGTGAAGTTTTGGCAAATCCCAGATGAAACTCCCTCTGCTTCCTGTTCCCACTCCCATTCTGAAGACAGTGCTGGGGCTGGGAGGAAGGCGGGACAGGGCTGCAGCCTTGCATCGTATCTAAAGTACAGCTCAATCCTCCAGCCCCACAAGACCCAGCAGCGAACATCTGTTACATCTGGGCAATCACTGTAACTCACGGCGCTTCCTGTGAAGCGCCATGAGTTACAGCAGGGAACTGCACTTCTGTTTGTGCCTTAGTGTTAGAATTCTTATTTGTTATTTTTAACCACCTATTAATCTAGTCAAAAATTCTAAAATTCTGATGAAAGTATTCATTGCAAATATCCTTTCTTTAAAAAAGCATCCCTAGTGGTTTCTGACAAAAACAATTCTGGGGTTTTGATCTGTGTGCGTGGGTGGGTGGCGCACGTAACATGCACAGACACACACTCCCTTTTATTACAACAATCATAAAGTAAGAAAAGATTAAATGTAACCAAAAAAAACAACCCCATCTTTATTTCATTCACTCTGATTGTGAACTGTTAACAGAAAGTGGTCATAGCTGCCAGTCAGTAAAAGGCAGTCTTTGTAATATGATCTGAACTGTCCGCTCCCATGATTGCAATGAAAAGCATTCCATTAGATTTCTATTACTGGTTCTATTTCAGCTCAAGCACTTGGAGTTGGGTTTAATTAGAAGTTGATCACTAGTGTTGAAAAGGCATACTGCTTTTAATGTCCTCCAGCAATCTTAGGAATGGTTGTTTTTTGAGCTCCCCTCCCCTCAGACCATAAAGTATGCTCTCTGGTTTAAAAAAGAACCATCATCATTCTTCACCACATGCAATAAAAGGACTGTAAAGAACTTGGTCATAAAGTAGCTTTTAAGTAAAGTTCCTCTGTCACTTAGGAGCAGACATCTATATACCATCAAAATGTTCCCCCCACCAGGCTCCCCACCCCCTCACCCCCCAAAAAGGTGTGATACAGAGCCAAATGCTCTGTGGGTGAAAAGAAATACACTTCCATGGACTTCAATGGAGCCCATTAACTATAACAGTAGATTGACTCATTACATTTAGCATACAGCATCTATCAAGAAAAAGAAGTCATCTTGTCTGAAAGACTCACATATTTACTGTTACAGCTGAGTAATAAGTCTACTCTATTCCATGAACTGCAATCACCAGCAGAGTTTCCTAGGAAACTGGTTATGCTCTTGAATGATATCACATGAGCAATGAGTTACTAAATCATAGTAGCAAAGATAGTCAGCCCCAAAAGTTGGCTCAAGTTTTCAGTGTATTTTGTTTTAAAGTTTCTGTTGCACAAAAACTTACTTGCAGTTAACCCAGCTTAATGGTGGCACAGTAGACAAGGAAATTGAGGCAGAGCAGTCATGCAGTCTGCTTGACTGAGCAATAGTGGAAGTCATTGTGAAAGTTGGGATTTCAGTCTGGGAGTTCCCAGCTCACAGTGCGACGCTGGGATCAAAGATTTTTCTCTTGCTGGCTTTGCGTCTATATATCCACCTGTTATGACTCCTCATCCGTTGGGAGAAATGTATTTCATTTTATTTTAATTGTGTGTATGATGCAAATTAGGCATCTGAATGCCTAATTCCATTTTCCACCTGTCCCTTTATATAGTAAATAATTATTGCTTTTGCCAAATGTTTTGGATACGGCAATAATATGAAGGATTTTATGTAAGGATTTTATCTAAATGTAACTGCCAGGCCAGTAATGGATGTTATGTAACAGTGACTCATTTTGGATTAAAACACAGCACAAATGACCTCGGTGGATTAAAACAATTGTCAGTTCAACCTCAAGGCACAGCTTCAAGGGCATGCATTCAAGTTGGATGCGCCACAGGGTAGTATCCGAAGAAGACAGACATTATATAGAAATCTGCCTTGGATTAGAAACTGCGTTTCTCTCTCTTTTCCTTTCACTATATCAAAGGACTTGTCAAGTTGTAGCCCGAAGTAGGGATTTCTTGAAGATCTGTCAGTTGTATTGCAAAGAAGGATTTCAAGGTGACGCATGAATAGGAGAGGTCTTGAGGAAATATTTCAGGGGCATGAGACCAGGGAGTGGGGATACCTTCAATGCATTTTAGCAGCCTCTTAAAAATAGAATTCCTTAGGGAACAGCCTATCGAGAGCTCAAGGATACGTTTAAGCGATACCGACCCTTGTCATTAAACCTTACAATAAAGTACTTCCCTGGATGAGTTCAATTTATGATGTTTTCAACCTATTTTAATAGTGAGATTGGACTCTGTTTTGTTGGTGACTCGCAGCTCCTCTTGCAAAGGGGATCCTACAGTAATCTGGCATAACGGTTACTCTTTGTACCGGCAGAACCTAGGGGACTGGATAGCGGTGGACATTTTCTTGCATCCATTTTATTGCCGCTTTGGTCATGGTGTCTGAACTGTGAAACAATAAAGGACTCACTTAACCTTCAAATATGTATTCATCCAAATATGTTGTGCTAAGAGTGGAAAAAAAAGTAGATCAATTCCACATAGAGGTTTATATTCCTGTTTGTATAGGCTCCACTGAGCTGTCATCCTCCTAAATAGTATTCTCTGAGACAGATGCATCAATTATCTTACTCTTTGATTAATAAGATGTAAAAGGATATACATTGCCATTGGGATCCCATGAATCAATTCCAGGGGAGGGGGATTTCACAAGAGAAGAGATTATTCGTGGTGAGCATCAGTTCGGCGATGAGAGCGTTAAGCTTCAGGTGATCAATCCTGTTTGAAACAGTTGCCAATTCACTGTGTTAAGTTCCTGCCTTGTCTGCTCTTGCTTCTTCGCTCTTTGCTGGTGTTCCTGGTTGAAGGACACCTTTGAAATGAGGGATGAGCCAAAATGAGGAGAGAAATGAAAGTTAATCAAAGATGACACTAGAAATGCTGTTCAAAATAATGTATCTGGCATAGTATTCACACATATGGACTACACCCATTGTTTACCGCTTGCCACGTTTGCAAAGGACTAAATGCAAAGGGGGAAAAGAATAACCTCGAAGCAAGGGAGGAAGGATGGTCCCATAGTTACAGCTCTGGATGGCGACAAGGTATTTAATCATGTGAGAAGTCCCATTAGCTTCAATGGGATTGCTCATGTGCCTAAGTGCACTGCTAACTGGAGCCCTGCTCTCCATGCAACTTTTTTCTTTGAAGCTGGATAATACTATTTCCCTCCCTCACAGGGGCGATCCTATCAATGCCACTGCATGGGTGTTTATTTCAGACTCTTTCTCTTAACCTTGAATGCCACAAGGGCCAAGGCAGGATCCTCATCTCCCTGAATATGGTACAGCCCCGTGCCCTAAAATGCTTGCAAACTAAATAGAAAACAGAGAGTAAGGGATGAGATGTCGATGAGAGATCAAGCTACAGGGAGAGATCAAGGCAGAGGGAGAAGGCAACTGCATGTGCTACTTCACCCCAGCTTGAGATTAGTCCCTGGGTTTATAACACACAGGGACAATTAAGCTTAGTACTGTATGTTGTTTCGTACTAAAATTGAGTATTGCTCTGAGATCTGTGAGCTCCTAGTGCAGAGCCACACACACCTGGCTTTGACGCTAGAGCACTGAACCTCTTCAGTGAGAGATGTAGTTCCCATTTTCCCTCTTAAGTTCCTGCCAAACTACAAACTATGATTTTTTTTTTTATGCAGGGGCCTTAAAGATGGCTTGGAGATCTAGTTAGACCAATGCTAAGATGTGTCCCTGAACCAGCAGGCAAACACTGACTTCTCATCCTGTCTAGAAATAGTTTTCCTTTTTTCCCAGGAAACAATGTATAATGACTCACTAATAATCCCAGGTTGCTTCTTGGAAACTGATACACTGATCTCCTGACCCAGGGGAGGGTAACAGGATGCCCAACACAGTCATACCCCACCCCCCCCAATCTTGAACTCAGCATCCCCGAGACCTGCCAGATTGGAAACCAGATGCTCCTACTTGCCACGGGATACATCATTTTGCTCTGATTAAGCATAGAGACATTTATGTTGTGTCTTCAGAAGGGCAGGGCGCTGGTTCTGCTCACCATCCCTATCACTGGCACTTCAAAGGCACACGGGCATGGACATAGGCTACCCGGTTTTCATTGCCTACCTATCACAAGGGTAGTCCTTGCTCATAACTACATTTCCTCTCTGCAGGCTAAGTGAGCGGACTGGAGATGGGATTGCATCCTGCTCCATCCCGGTAGCTTGTCTGACTTGGAGAGTCAGTGGCATTCTAATAGGTCACAACGCAGCCCTCAACGTGGATCCAGTGGTGGAGAGGTATGCTCCACTCAGATCCATATGCTTTAAGAGCAGCACGGTTGCCAAAACATGAATAGGTTGTATGTATTTAGTATCTTGTATCTCAGGGTATAACCCATATTCCATCACTCTGTGTCCATTGACCTCTGCAGGATTTGGATGGGGCCCAGTAGCACAGAAGACTCGCTCAATAAGCAATCCTTCATGACTCTAATTTTAGCTTCCTGTTTTCAGAGCCCTTGTATTGTTATCTCAGTACTGCATGGTTATATGCTTATTCCACCAGAGTTTATCTGAACAAACACTACATTATATACCATAAACAACCTTATTGAACCTTTTTTTTTTTTTTTTTTTACTAGAGACGTGTAATATATAGGTTCTAACTTGTTTAATGATGCACGATAATTGAACTGTAATAGCTGCTCTTTGAAGGTTCTGAAAATAGATGGGAACTGTTAAGATCAATATATTGTCTACAGGGAAAAATATATCTTTGGGAGAAAATGATGATTTGTTCCTGTTGTTTTATGAAATGAGAAAATATTACTATTTATGAAGCACATTTACAAAACTTATATTCTGCTTTAAAGAGGTGGCTTAAAGGCATTTACTGCAATCCACATTTATCAAGTAAGGCACATGGAACTGAATTAGTAAACCAACTTGAATTAAAAAACAAATTTGGAAAGTAGTATAATATAAAGGCTTTAAAGATCCAGTAGAACAACAACCAACAGATTACCATGAGTCTTTCCTAGGGCTGTGCAAAGCTTCGGTCCCTGATTCGATTCGGCAGAGATTCGGCCCAATTTGGTGGCTTAATCTCCAAATCCTAATCGAATCAGAGGACCCTTTAATGTCTCTGAATTGAATCAGAATCCTTCAAATCGATTTGGAGAGATTCAGAAAGATTCGGCAATTTGGCCATAGACACAGCTTTAAATGTTTTTTCTACATACCTCTAGGTAGCAGGCAGCTCGTGAATGCCGCAATGCTAGGATGCATGGAGCATCCCACAGGAGCGCATGGGGGTCCCCAGCACACTCTTCAGCAGACTCAGAAGTGGACCAGACGCACTTCCAGTCCACTCCTGGGTCCGCTGGGGAGCACACTGCCTGCCCCCCCAGCTTAGCAACTCATGCCTCCTGGATCGAGGGGGGGCACCCGGGGTTCCCCCGTGGCCAATCGCTGAGCCCAGGGGGCACAGGGGGCCCCCTGCACACTCCCCAGTGGATCCAGAAGTGGACTGGAAGATCCATTTCCGAGTTCATCGCTAAGCATGTGGAGGGCCCCCCTGCACTCCTGTGGGACGCTCCATGCACCCCAGCATCGCAGCATTCACGAGTCACTCTGGTACCTCAAGGTATGTAGAAAAAGCATTTAAAGCTGTGTCTATGTCCGAATTGCTGGTTCTCTGAATCAGCATCGAATCTTCAGATTCAGATTCGGCCGAATCAAATCAGGGATAGTGATCTAAATTAACAAGTTGAATCACTGTCCCTGATTCAGGCCAAATCCGAATGGAATAGGGCCCGCTTCACACACCCCTACCTTATGCAGTCAAACAGTAATGTGAACCCCCTGCACCGGACAACTGTTTGGCACCCTGATCTAATTAGCGGGCATGACACCTTGTTATTGAAATGAACCCGGAGAATAGAGAAGGGAGAATGACTACTATCGATAAATGCTCCATTTATAAACTGTACTATCCTCCTCCCTAGGTTGCCAATAAAATGTGCTGTGTGACTTAAGGCCAAGGCACTTCATTGCTTTGTGCTTCAGTTCCTTATCCCTAAAATGAGGGTGGTGGTGAGGATGATTCCTTTCTCTTTCTTTTTTCTGTCTTGTCTATATGCACTGTAGGCTATATGGGGCAGGAACTGTCTTACTCTATAGACGGTTTGCACTCTAATCCATGCTAGATGTGCAGCAGTGCTACTGGAATAAGAATGATCGTGCCTCATTGTCACAGCATGTGCCTATATGCTCACAGCAAGAGAGCTTTTATCTCCACCATCCGTGGCTGTGCAAACTTTTGAAAGAGTGGGCTGGTTTGCTGTTTCCAGTGACAATGATGGTGGTGGTGGTTGTATTGGAACAATTGTTATGCAAGTAAGAATGATGCCCATCACTTTCATATCCCATCCTTTTGTAGATTAGTTCCTTGCTTGAACCAGTTTCCCCCCAGTATTTTCCTATGTTGTTTCATGACTTTACTTCCACTTTTCATAGAAAGAATCAGAGCATCTTAAGAGACTGATTTTCCCCCCTCCCCTCCTTAATTGAGACCTGAAGAACTAACGGTCACATTTTCAACCAGTTTCCACTTTGGTGCCAATACAAAATACTACCAGAGAGGGAGTATGAGACTAGGCAAGTCGATGGAAAGCTTCATAGCCATCAACTGGGTTTTGAACAGCCCTTAAATTGTGTTTGAAGACTTAAAAATGCTTTGTGACCGAAGGTTTTAACTTGAAAGATAATAAGTATCTCAGTGTGCCATGGTATCACAATAAACACATTTCCAGTCTTAATAAGTATGTTTGGTTTCTATGAAGAGAAGAGGGCAACGGAAATGCTGTAATGGATTATAATACTATCATGGATAAGAAGCTAAACAACCCAATGCTTTTTCAGTGTTTGCCAGTGATTTACATCAGAACTGGCAAAATATTCCAGTACACACACAATTAAAAAATGAGTAAGTCACACATAATGTGAAGCTTGATCTTGATTGATTATATGTGTTCATAGCAAAGTCAAGTCAATCTAAGCCACTGCTTTAAAAAAAACCTACTGACTTGACAAGGGTTGTATAGACCGCTAAGTGCTGGCAAGTGGTGTTGCCAGTTCTCTAAAAGCTAGGTGGAAGAAATGTGCCAACCCCTGACAAAACCTTGTTAAAGGGAAAAGGGATCACTGAGGGGAAACCATAAAAGGTGAATTCTGTGCAATAACTGAATGAAAGACTCAGGGAAGAGATGTCAGGGGATAGGAAGGAGGTAGCATATAACTAGCTGGATTGATTTCCCCCTCCCTCTGCCCTGCAAACTGGGGATATTTTCCCATTTTGCGGAAATCCTCAAGGTCTTGTTTTGACTATCATTAAGGCAATAGAGATTCAAGTGCTAAAATACAGATGTTCCCCGATGCCAGGGACCCGCTTTGGAGCTGTGTTCCACTGGGTGCGATACTCTTGCAGCTGCTAGGGTCCATGACCCAGAGAAGTCTTTTGCTATATTCCTACAACTGAATGTAGGCCATAAAAAAAGAATAGGAGAGTGGAAAGAATTATTTGGATTTTAATTGTGAGTTACCAAAAAATATGGCGGGTCTTTGTGCTGTAAGTAAACCTCACGCCGACACCTTCCACTGCAGCATTCTTTTTAAAACATATTATTATAAGGCTGGATCGCTTGAAGCACGTACTGGAGAAATATTAACAGCCCCCTGTTTCTGTGATTGCAAGGTGCAATATCATGGGGGAAGGGAGTTCTTTCTTTGTTAAAATCCTTTTAAGGGCTCTTCTCTGAGTGCTGGGGGTCACGGTCATCTTCTGTTTGACCTCGGTTGGGTCACTCTGTTTTGTCACTCTCATACTACGACAGCTGCTGTTTTATTTCCCCAGCTAAGCAGATATGGTGAACTCTCTTTGTAAATGTAGGACCTCACGACTCAAAATGCACCAGAGATTTTCTGTAAATGTTAATCCAGCCCCTGTGTTAGGGGCATTATTTTTAGCGATCTTCTCGGGGTTGCCATAGTGCATTGATGCCTGAGTCCTTCATCCGTACTTCCCTTCCTTCAATTTTTAAACATACAAAGAATTGTGACATACTATCTCAGCATTCTCTGCCCTCAAATTTTGCTTCCCCGTTCCTGCGTCATCATTAATTGCTCAACAACAGCTTGCAGGGTCGTTCAAGAACCCCAAAGTCATCCATCGCTGCTTCTCGAAGCACCATCCCATTAAATAGAAGGCAAAACTGTTGAGATTCCATTTCCCAGTTAGGTTGCTCAATTTCTTTTATTGATTGGGTAGATGCATCTGTAGCAAGGGAAAAAAAACCCCACTTTTTTATGTCTGTTGAATGTGCATAACCTGCATCTCCCATGTATAAGCTACAGCTGTTCTTTTATATATATTTTATATTATTCTTGGGGAGGGGAGAAAGCCAACAGGATTTGTTTCACTTGGGCACAGAGCAGGTTTCTAGCCCTTAAATATCAATTTTTTTTAATGGTGAAGGGTGTCAGACTCATTGCACAGCAAATTTCATGGTTCAGTTGGAATTCTATTTTATACAAATTCCCCTTGCCGTGCAGAATGCAAACTATTTTCTTAGAAAATCTTCCTCCCTGTGCAAACCGGAGAGCGAGCCACAGTGTTATGTTTTAAATAACCCCCATGGAGACACTTTCCTTACTCCTGTGCTTCAGATCTATGAAATGGAACAGATGGTGTCCAATCTTGCAAGGTATCTTTTTACATACACTAATCTAAAGTGGGTTTGGTTTGGGAAATGGGGAGGGGGGGGCATGGTGGTTGTGCTGAAAAAAAAAATCATGGAAAGAAACAAAAACATAAAAGCCAGATGCTAGTAATAGAGCAGAAGTGAGAAAGCCCTAAAAGTCCTACTTAAAACATTTGCAGTACTGCAGTGAATAGAAATTTTCACCATCACAGCAAAAATCCCTGAGAATGACTTATGGGAAATAAAAACCCGAACACAAAAGGATGCTAATCATTTTGAAGAAGACAGACAGCTTCAGGATAGCAGGCACTGTGTGCACTGGAGGGAAGAAAGTGGTAAGTTAGGAGGCATAGAAATGAAGGCTGGGGCTTGCAAAGGAACGGAGGGAACATCGGGACCCAAATCCCACCGCATTTTGGGCTCCTAACTCCATAAGGTACCCATGGAAACCATAGGCAAAGCTTATAGGAGAGTCCTTTAAACAGCTTGGTACTTGCCCAGAGGCTGTCTAAATGAAGCACTATCTATCCCCGCATTGTTTTTAAACTGTACATACAAGGCATTTCCTTTGAGTTTAATGGAATTGCATTGCCGTGTGAGAAGAGAGACAACCCCAATAACTAGTTCAGGGGAAATTTTTGCATTCCTGTAACAGAAAAGAGGAACTTTGCAGTCCTGAAAACCCATGAAGTTGCCTCAACACCAAGCGCAATGCCCACTTCTGCAGAAAGACCATATTTGAGATTAGATTGTGTGGTCAGAATAAATTATGCTCCAGCATCCAGGCCAAATGGAAAGGGACTTATAAAAAAAAAACAAACCCCTTCTAGCCCATGAACTCTCTACCTGCTCTTATTTGTACCGAGATGTGAACCAGTCCCTATATGACTTAAGCACCAGGCTGAAAAGTAGCATGGCAAGTGTCCCTCTCTCCACTTCACCAAACAGAGTCATATTCAAGGGCTCAGGAATTTGCAATGGCATGGTGGTTTCCATCAGAAAATGCTGATTCACTGACACCGAGACAGTTTGTGGGACAGGGTTGGATCTTTTTGACAAATCTCCCCCCTTGCCTCCCTGCAAAACATCAAAAGAATCTGTTTGGACAAATTGTAAGTGAATGGTTTTGGAGCTCCCATGCAGAATGGCTTTTGGTTTCAAAAGTACCATGGACTAAGAGAGGTCAGAATTTAAATGAAAAATGATTTTTTTTGTGGGGTTTTTTTCCCCGTCGGAAGGTCAGTTGGCATTTATTTTATTTTATTTTATTTTATTACTATGGTTGTGATGAAACTTTATCTACCCTGTGCTGGTTAGCTGTCTTGCTTCCACCTTCTCCTTGCCCTTGCAGCTTCTTCACCTCAGCTTCACTCCATGTGAGCCCCTTATGCTTTTGTCCCCTGTTCTGCCTTTGCAGCACCCTTTCCTGTTGCTTCTGTAACTCCCTCCTTAAATTAACCCAGGCACCATAGCGCTGAACAAGCATTTGTTGCTATGGGGTGGTTCACTCTGCTTGTGTGTTTATAGGTAGTGTAAGAGTGATGTTGTGGCCGTGATCCAGAAATTGTGAGAGAGGCAAGGTCCTCTTAGGGTGATATCTTTTATTGGACCAGCCACGTAGTTGGGATAAAGTTAGACAAACTGTCAAATCCAAGACGTTCTTCCTCAAATCTCATGTAAATGTGTGCCTGTATTCATTTTCCTCATCTTGTCTCTGCCTGCTTCATTTTGATTGTAAGCGCCTTGGGACAGGGGCTCCTTTGGCATTTGTAAAGTGCCCATCACAACGGCAATGCACTGCTGGTCGGCACTTAGGCATCACAGTAATAAGGCTGATGAAAGTTAATAACAATATTGAAATAATTCAGAAGACCATCTCTGCGGGATATAATCATCCTCTTAGGTATTATACCCTGGTCTGGCAGAAAACATTTCACTCTGATAAAATATATTAACCTTTCGTTTTTAGGTTCAGAGGGGAATTTAACAAGGTTTTTTGGGGTTTTTTTTAATTCTAGCCACCATTAATTACTTGAAATTTTTCCAATCTGCTTTCCTAGTTATTAAGTTTCTGGGGGAAAGCTCAGGACCTCAGCTCTGTACCCAGCTTTTCCCTAATTAGCTGCTCATTTATTTTCCAGCCTTATAGATTAACTCGAACTGCACTCTTTATAATTTACTGTCCGCGTCTGAATATTTACTGTCCACCTTCACCAAAGCCTTGCTCTCACATTGAGAGAAGCTACTACTCAGTCTCTGTTATGATCGTGCACATATCTTCCTTGCTGGTTAGCCTTTATTCTAGAGAATGGAGCATAATAAAACAACTGATAGGATGCTGAATTGATAGATCCATATAGTCCTGGTTGTGAGCAGAAAGTGCAAGGATTTGTTCTTTTCATATTCACGTTTGTGGATTTGGTGGAGGAAAAAAAAAAATCTAAACAGCCTCCATCCATTCTAGTTTGGCTCCCAGGCACTAGGAACAGCAGCGACGTTCCCCTGTGACAGATGCCCCCAGACCCTTCTGCTGCGTATCAGCCTAAATGAATTATCTTGGGTTTGTGTGGTTTTATGGGAATACAGATAACGTTGTGCATAGACTAATGATGTCCGGCTGGTCATTCCAGCTTGATAATTGTTATTGTGACATCATGACTCACCATTTCGTTCCTTGCCTGCCTCCTTTGCATATTTTTCTGGAGTGATAAAAGGCAATGTGGATGCAAAATCATTTCCCAGGCTGAGGCTGTCTTTCACCGACTGAGTCCGAGGATGATGCATGGGCGCTTTGAAGCTTTAACTGACACTATTTGTTACAAGTAGAATGAAAACAATGGATGAAAGGGCTCCTTTATTTCTCCTTTTTTTTTTTCTTTTAAGATGACAGAGGAGCGAATAGGAGAATGAAGACTCTGAGGATAATTATGAGTCGCTCCCCAGCCCTTTATTGAAGCTATCCTGCTGAGTTGCAATGTGGTGTTGTAAATAAGCGGTCCTGAAACATTGCAAAGCAAATAGCTGAATCCTAAAGATAAGGAGCTCATGGCCTGAGTTGACCTGACGGCTTGAAAACTCCCACTTTCTGGGTAGGAGTTAAGAGCCAGTCCCTACTGCTATCAAATGGGCACATCTTTGTCAGCTGGAAGCCAGAACAAAGCTCAGAACTCCAGGCTTTTTCCATGGAAACCTGAATTTGCAGATGTTCATTTTTTGCTTACTGTTTGCACTGGGGGGGGAATAAACAAAAGGACAAAAGGATCATCTGTATCCAGCCAAATTCAAAAGAAAAAGAAATGTAGCTTATTTCTATAAGAACTGGGAGAATTTATTGGGAAAAGGCTTGTTTGGTTGGGGGGGGGCGTTATTCATTTTAAGTTTCCAATGAAGGGCAAAGCCAGTCGTACTTTTTTTTTCCTTTGGCTATGCACAAATTCAGTCTTAAGATAGGTCACTGTACTTCTGTTAAGTAAAATAATGTCTCACAACCAGAGGCAGTTTTCTGGTAGACTTGATGGGTGCAGACCTGTAGGGTTATAAGCCTCTTCTGCAGCATATAAAGGACCTCTTCATAGATTTCATAGACGTTATGGCTGGAAGGGACCTCGGGAGATCATCGAGTAGAGGCCCCCGCCCCTAAGCCAGGAAGTCAGCTAGGGTCAAAGGATCCCAGTAAGATAGGCATCAAAATGCTTCTTAAAGGAGTCCAGAGTAGGTGCTTGCACGTGGAGGGAGCCTATTCCAGGCCTTGGGAGTCGGACAGTAAAGAAGTTTTTCCTTATGTCCAGCATAAAACAATCTTGTAGGAGTTTGTGATCGTTCAATCTTGTCATCCCTTGGGGTGCTCTGGTGAACAGACATTCCCCCAGATCCTGATGCACACCCCTGATGTACTTATAGGGGTTATAGTACTTATGTACTTCATCTTGAATCATTGACTTTCATGAAGAGGTTAGGACACTAATTAGTTGATGGAAGAATGGCGTGAAAGGATTCTTCAGCGGGTACAAATCAGCATCTGATGTGTATATGTGCATGGCTATTTTTACCAGCTGTGCATCTAGCCCTGGGCTGCTTTCATATGATACAAGGAACTCTGTTTAACTGAGGAAAGCAGCATTCATGCAGTCATAATCCCAGCAAAGTTGGTAGCTAGCACGGTCCTCAAATTCTCTTCCTTGTCCCAGGTTTCCTGCTGCACACTTAGTGTACACACAGCCCTAGGCATGACTGGGCCCTCTTTCCTTGATGAGAGGGTTGGATTTTTGGCAATGATTACATAATAGCCTCTTAAACCAGCTTCCTAAGTGGTTTCAGAAATGAGGAGGGAAAGAAATCAGCAGAGGATGGGAAAGACTTAATATAAATGAATGCTTTCAAATATCCTTCCTTTCTTGGTGGTAGACAAAGAACCTAGGAAGTCTGATAAACAGGCATTTTCTAGGTGATACCAAATTTTAAGTAACCAAGAAAATCCCTCTAAGTCTTCAGGGGAAAAAAAAGGACTTGAGGTTTTCTTTGCATCTTCTACCAGCAAGGAAGTATGAAAAGGGCTTCTTTCTTTTAAGGCTTTTCCCCTAATCAAATCAAGGAGAATTTTGAATGAATTCCTAAATCTGTCATCTCTGCTTTGTGAATTTTTTATTTTTCTTATCTGAAAACTCGAACTATTTCTATTACAGACCTGTCTGGAAACATAACTAAAAGCTGTCAATTAAAGATTGAAATAAAAAGTTAAACTGAATGTGCATAACAAACTTTTCCTTAGTACGTTTCCAGAGAAGTGAATTTTTACATTGTATCACTCTATGCTTAAAAAAAAAATCCTCTTTGAGTCATTCATCACAAAAGTGTTGGTGATGTTATATAGCTATGATGGTAGAGGTTGAGTTGGATTCATATACCTCCCAGTGCATTAGGAAGGTCTGGAGACATGGGTTTGTTTCCCTCTCTGCTAGAGAAAAAAGAAGAGACAGAGCGACAGAGATGCGTGTGGCCCTTGACAGGTCCCCAAAACTCATTAAGTGACCCTCCAGCTGAATTACCCACCCGTGGTCTACGAGGACCCTAATGTGGTGCTCAGCTGCAAGTTGAAGGAGCTGTGTGAAAGCATGGCAAGGATCTATCCCAACGCCTCTCATTTTAAAGGGAATTGTGTGATAGAGGCAACAGTACAAGTCGCTGTCCCAAGTTCCTAATTTCCCATGGTCATGTCCCCTGCACTAAAGCACCCTCATGCCCCAGCCAGCAGGAGCAGCGTCTACATGTACACTGCTGTGGATTTTTTTACTCTGCAGCAAGATAGTATTTGCATTTACTCCAGCCTAATAGGGGCGCCCATGTAGATGCTGAGACGTTTACTGTGGAGCTAATTAGTCAACGCATGGTGAACGTCTTGTGTAGACATGCCCAGTAAGAACTACCCCACAAATTCTGCATATGGAGCTTCTCTCAATTCTGACTTGTTGGAAAATCCCAAAATGCAGTCCCACCCAGAACACCCCCAAAAGAGCCTACTTATTGCATGGTTTGAAAAGGATGCAGTTGCTTTATTAATACAGTACTCATATATTTTCTGTATGAAGTGCCTATCATAACAAGCAGCAAAAGCTTCCTTTGGGGGAAGCTTGAATGTATCTAGCTTATTAAAGCCCAAATGATATAATGAATGCAGTCTTTAAACCTGGATATAGAATTAGGTGGGTGTAGATGTAGGTGCCAGATATAGCTGGTGAAGTCTTTGGTACCCAAGAGTGAGACCTGTTTAATATTTGAAGAACCCCATTATAAAGTGTACTGAGACTAAGTAGAGATCTTGTGGCTCTAATGTTGAATTTTAAAACCCATTTGTAAGACCGCAACAGTCAAATGTGTGGAATGACAAATAGAAGGGAGAAAATACCTAATATTGTTGTTTCAGTAATTAATTTTAATGGGTAAAGTATGTCTTTGAAGCATAGTTTGAAAGACCAAATAGTAAAGGATCACAAAGCTCTAATTCATTTATCCCCTGATAGCAAAGGATGGAAGAAGCATGTATTTTGAGACCTGGGAAAGGAGCAGTGGTGAATTAAAGCAATGGAAGTCAATGAGCTGAGCAGTGTTTCAGCATGTCAGAATTTCTCAGGAGAATTGGATCAAATTTTTCAATTAGTTTATTTGCTGAAAAAAAGCACTTTTGGCCATATTCATGAGTAGCTTCAGCCAGAAGGAAAATCAGAAAAGCCTAAGCAATTTTTATCATTGTAAAAACAAAATGTTTGGGAGGAGGGTTTTTTTTTTTTTAATTGGCAATTTGAGACAAACTTAATTAAATTGCACTTATGTTTTAAATATTTCAAAAAATCCCATGATAACAAACACATCTGCTACTGGGTCAAATGAAACACTTCATGTGACCTGCAACATGGTGTCGCCCCCCCTTCCCCCCCCCCCGGTTTTTATTTCCGTGAGAAGGGAGATTTTTTATTTATGCGTGTGAATTAGCACATCTCTTTTTCAACAGGTTGAAAGAAGAACATATTGTAGCGTGTGATTGAAAACAAATAAGCACAAAGCACTGGACAGGGCTGTATCCAAACAGACACAGCTAAGGGCCAAAGCAAAATATTAAATTTTCCCACCCCCTAGAAGTGTCATTAACACGTACGCCAACTAAACTTTGTACAGAGCAGACCAAGTCCTAATGAATTTGAATTTTACTTTAATAGATATAAAAAAATTAACACTAAAAAGAACATGAGCAATCACAGGACTGGGACAGCTAGATGTCACCGCTAATAATTTAGTATAGTCTTAATTGGATTTTTTTTTTTTTTAATAAAGCAGTCTGCCATACCTGTTTAGAGAGCTCTTTGATACAGACTGGATCACTGTTATCAGGAGCTCAGTTCTGACTACTTCTAGAACTGTAATAAGGGAAACTTAGGGGGGAAAAAATAACATTGAGAGCAGCTAAGCACTGGAGCAGATTACCTAAAACTCTGTGGACTCTCCATTGATGGAAGTCTTCAAATCAGGGTAGATGAACAGGGATGATACTGTCATGAGCAGAGAAGTAGAGTAGATGGTCCCCTGAGGTGCCACTTGGCTGTATTTATTTTCTATGACTTTATTGCCATCTGGGCAAGGTGATTTGATGAAAAAAATATGAACTCACCTGCCAAACCCTTCCTTGTCCTTAGGAAAGGTAGTCAAGTGAGCAGAGGGAAAAACAAATCCACACCTCACTTTAAACAGTTCACAGTGGCACTAAACCGGTAGGAAAATAGTATTTAAAAAAATAGTTTGGTGCCTGGTAGAACTGAGGACCCAGATCTAAGTGCATGGGCAAATAATATGCTAACAGTGGTGTAGTCAGCCTCTACACCAGTGCAAAAGAGGACACATGATATAGAGCTGCCTAGTAATATAAGTTACTCAGCTCTGAATAAATGATATAATTATTACTCAGCTCTGAATAAATAGTATAATTTACTCAGATCTGGGGTACGTGTCGCCATACGGTGATGTTGCTATGGCGCCATGATTTAGCAGTGCAGTGACCGCCTGTACTGTGCCGTGCGTGTGGCGCATGGTTAGTTTTCACACTACTTCACCATACCAGTGCACTAAAACGGAGGAGTGTGCCTCTATAGCGAAGCAGCTGCTGATCACGTGTAGACTCAGGTGATCACTGTGTCACCATAGCATGCCATACAGTGACGTAATGCATCTCTGCAGTGATATAGGGTGAACTGTAGATGCACCCCTGGTACAAAATGACCTTGTGAAAAGCCCAGGATAAACCGCACTAGTGTCAGTTATACTGGAGTGTGTAGAAAGTCTGCCACTTTAGGCTGTTCCCTGCTCCTCTGCCATCTACTGCATTGTCTGTGTACAGTGTATTTGGAGCTTTTTTTTTTGAGCAGGATGGAAAGTGTCTCAAGGGCTCATGAATGACTGCAGTAGAATCAAAAATGAAATTCAACTGTGTATATACGTTTCATGGGTTCTCCCCTACCGAAAGCTTTTTCAAGTTCTGTAGTGTCTGTCAATATTCAGTTACAGAGGTGTCCTGCTAACACTATCTGTTGGTGTTCTTGCTGTAGTTACTGTTCTAGAGATTTGGTTGGCAAAACAACAGTGCCGGAATAAATAGCTTGTTAAACAACATGCATGACACTTGTGCATCATGGGGAGAAATCTAAAACAGAGTAATTGCCCAGGAGATGGATGTTGTTCCTCCTTTATTTTACTTGCAACTTGTATTCACTGGTCTTGAACAAATGCATTCTTCAGAAAACGTGCTGTTTGCTGCATAAAATGAAGTAATAGAGGCATATGTTAATTAAAGAAAAGTCAAAAGCAAAACACCCAGATCCTCTTGGAGTTTGAGTCCTACTTTCGATTCTGAGCCATCTTTGTAAGATGAATCCAAACTAAACTATTGGATCCAATCCAGACGTTTTGGAGCCAGATTCATTACAGGATCTATGGCAGCAGAATCCAAAATGGGATCAATACCCTTAATTTCTACTGAAGTTGATGAAAATGCCTTTAATAATCTCTAACCCTGATTAGTCAATGCTGTTCAGCATCTCTCCTTTCCATTGCAGTCTAGCATTTGCAACTGCTTCCACAGGTCCTTATCTGCTCAGAACCATACACACATACAGACTAAGAAACACTCGCTGCCCTAAAGAATTTATAATATAACCAGGCAGCCCAGACCAAGGGATTATACCCATGATTCCCAACTAGGTTGTCCCATGATCCCTTTAAGGGTGCCGTGTGATACCGCTCAGTTTTAGCACTGTGAGACATACAAACACATACACATGATTCACAAGATAAGCTCAGAGATTTCAAATAGGAATCATTAGTGAGCACATCTATGCAAGACATTTACTATGCAGCTGACTAATTAGCTCTGCAGTAAAACACCATCATCTACACATGCAGTGCTATTAAGACTGTCAACTAATTAACTCTGGATACTAATAACTGGATACTACTGCCGGACACAAGTTGTATCCTTTCGTGGAATTATTTACTCCACTGCAATGCATGTGTAGATGCTGATGGGGTTGGCTGGGGCATGAAGGTGCTTCAGTGTGGGGCTGCCTGCTGGGTGACCCCATACTGGAGCACCCTCATGCCCCAGCCAGCCCCTCCGCAGCACATTGAGCTGAGTCGGAGCAGTCCTGTGCTGGTAGACTGACAACTCCCCGCCCCCACCCCGTTTCCCCTGCCAGCCGGGGCTGCTCTGACTCAGCTCAAGGTGCTGCAGTCCCAGGCACGTGTGTCAATGTGACACCCAGGAGCAATAAACTCTGGTGCAAACTGCACCAGAGTTTATTCAGCTGCATTAATTGCATGTGTAGATGCACCCAGTGTCAAAAACATCCTGGCCTATTGTGGTTTTTCTGAGTTCATTGCAATAGAAAAAAATTGCTCTATGGATTTTCTGTTAGTCAAGGAATGAAAAAAAGCTAAAAGCTGACATGTTACAAGGGGTGCCTTAAGTCTAACAGGATTGAGAACCACTGGATTATCCTGTTACATGAAATGGTTAGAAGCATTTGGAAAAAACATGTTTTCGTCAGAATATACCTATTTGTTCCTATGGGAATATGTTGACTTCAGTAAATTGTTTGGGTTTTTTCCTGCGTTCTCTCTCAAAAACAGAATTTTGAAAAGGTTGAAAGGTCCTGTTTTTGACATTCTTTGAACAAAGACTAGATTCCCCATTTGAGATGGTTATGAAGTTGTAGTTAATTTTTAACTACAGATTAAGATTTTAAACTTTAAACTTTAAGATTAAGTAAAAACCAAACAAAATTGAAACAAAACATGATCAGTCTGAAACAAGGGGTTTTTGGTTAGCCAGGAGGGGAGCTAAGGGCAGAACTCCTGTCCACAAAAATGTGGGAGATTCTGACTTTGCTGGATGGGGAAAATGCTCATGATAGTTCTGGGATGTAAAAAACATCTATCCATCTCTAATTATTATTTCCATTTTATAGACAGGGAATGACTCCCCTGAGGTGCCAGAAGGAGTCCCTGTATAACCTGAAAATGCCCCTAGATCTCCTGAATTCCAGGCAAGTGTCTTGAGAAAAAAAAACTATCCTTCTTTTCAATCCTATTAATTTATTTGTTTACAAGAGATCCCTACACATGCCCAGAGAAATAATTTTCTTTTTAAGCAGGGGAGAGGATTTCATATGAGAGTCTCTTTTCAAAGGAAAAAGAAAAAAGCCTAATTTTTTACCCTTAGAAATTCCACCTGCATTCGGTTATGTTCCAGAAATACGAAGAGGGGAAAAAAGGCTTCAGGCTAAAACTCTGGTGAAAAATAGTTGACTGTCTGCAATTGTCGAGTGCCAGCTGAAGACGTAGAAATACCTCTTTTTATAGAGCTGTACATGTCCAATAGTAATAAATCATTACTGCAGAATGGGGCTTGGAACAGTGGTGATCAGTCACCAAAAGTAAATGACAAAGTGACTTTGTAAAATAAAGAACACAGAAAGGCATTGGAAATAAACAATAGGATTTTCTGTGCTGAGGGAAAAATAATGTTTTAATGTCTTTTAAACCAAGGTGTCAGCCTTAGAATTCTAATCTTTCTGTAGTGGATTGATTTCTCCAAGATCCCATGTTTTGGAGCAGTCATTTGTCTAGCTGTTTGGACTTGTTTGAATTCTGATGCCAGTAGAAACACTTGGGGCTAGATTCTGGCACCTGTCCTCAAGATGGGTTGTTGATACCAACATGACAGCTCCTGGAGAATGGTACTGCTCAGAGAGAATAAGAGCGTATTCCTTTGCACGGGGATACAGGTTGTAGCCGTATTGGCCCACAGGCAAAAGGAATCGGAACTCGTGGTAGAGGTGATATCTTTTATTAGACCAAGTAGATATTTGCAAAACAGATGCTTTATTTGCAAGCTTTCAGGTACACTCACCCTTCCTCAGGCAAAGGAGAATGCAAAGATTGTAAAGTTTCTCCTAGGTGGAAATGAAAATTTATATTTCAGAGGAGAACTGAAGGTGTTGTAAGATCTCCTGGTTGGAATAGTTCATTTTGTGCAAATTAGGCTCAGATAAAAGTTAGGACAGTCTACCTACCTCAAAGCTGTCTTGTGTCAAGCAGGACGTTGAATTATGTTTCCTTCTGGTTATGATGTTTCATATTTCACAGGAGGGTGGGGTGATGAATGCTCTCCTGAGCAAGGAATTTCTCTTGTGTTCAGGCAGCTTTCAGCTCTGTGAACGTGCAGATTTAGCTGGAACAAAAGACAGGAGCCAGGGTTTCAGCTTTCAGGTTCCAAGGTGGTGAATTTCATAGATTTCATAAACATTAGGGCTGGAAGGGACCTTGGAAGATCATCAAGTCCAGCCCCCCGCCCAAAGGGCAGGAAGTCAGCTGGGGTCATAGGATCCCAGCAAGATAAGCATCCAGTTTCATCTTGAAGGTGTTCAATGAAGGCGCTTGAACCTCCTCCGGTGGCAGGCTGTTCCAGACCTTGGGGGCTCGGACAGTAAAGAAATTCTTCCTTACGTCCAGCCTGAAACGATCTTGAAGTAGTTTGTGACCATTCAACCTCATTTTCACAGCAGGCTAAAGAGTCCCAGGGCTCTCAGCCTGTCATCGTAGGGTCTGCTTCCCTGACCTCTGATCATGCGCGTGGCTCTTCTCTGGACTCTCTCAAGCTTCTCCACATCCTTTTTGAATTGTGGAGCCCAAAACTGGACACAGTACTCCAGCTGCGGCCTCACTAAGGCCGAGTACAGGGGGAGAATGACGTCCCGGGATTTGCTTGAGAAGCATCTATGGATGCAAGCCAGCGTTTTGGTCGCTTTACTAGCCGCCGCATCGCATTGCAGGCTCATGTTCATCTTGTGGTCAATGATGACCCCCAAGTCTCTTTCTTCCATAGTGCTAGCCAACATAGCACTGCCGAGCCTATAAGGATGCTGCGGGTTTTTTTTCCCAAGGTGGAGAACCTTGCATTTATCGGCGTTGAACACCATCAGATTCTCGTCCGCCCACTTGCTGAGCCTGTCCAGGTCAGCCTGGATAACCTGCCTGTCTTCTGGTGTGGATGCTTTGCCCCAAAGTTTGGTGTCATCGGCGAACTTGGCCAGTCCGCTTCTGACTCCAGTGTCCACATCATTAATGAAGATGTTGAACAGTATGGGTCCGAGGACAGAGCCTTGGGGGACCCCACTGGTCACAGGACACCACGATGAGTGACTTCCATCAATTACTACCCTCTGGGTCCGACCCCGGAGCCAATTTTCCAGCCAGCGGATCGTGGAGGACCCAAGGCGACAATTGGCCAGTTTCTCCAAGAGGCGATCATGGGACACCAGATCAAAGGCTTTTTTGAAGTCAAGATATATGACATCAATCTCTTCTCCCTTGTCCAGGTGATAGGTCACCTGGTCGTAGAAGGAAATGAGATTGGTCAAGCAAGACCTACCCGCAACAAACCCGTGCTGGCTATCCCTTAAGATGTTGGTGTCGGCCAGTCCCTTAAGGATGGCCTCTTTAATAAACTTTTCTAAGATCTTCCCCGGGATAGAAGTCAGGCTGATGGGCCTATAGTTAGCCGGATCCACTTTCCTCCCTTTCTTGAAGATAGGCACCACATTGGCCTTCTTCCAGTCTTCGGGCACTACACCAGAGCGCCAAGAGTTTTCAAAGATCCGTAGAGTTTTCAAAGATCCGAATCTTTGGAGGAATTTTGCTTCCTTCTTATGAAATTATGAAGTTTTCATTTAAAAAATGGCTAAATTTGATATTGTCCATGTTTCAGGGATGCAGGTTGTAGCCATATTGGTCTTCAGGTAAAAGGAGTCATGGTAGAGGTGATATCTTTTATTAGACTGTAGCAGGGGCTGAGATGCAGCCCCTGCTAGACCCCCGAACGAGGGGCTGTACCAGGGGGAAACTCAGGCAGCGGGGCACGGATGAGCCATGCCTTCCTGGCACACTGGTGACAATCCAGAACTTACCTGGCATGCCAGAGAGGGATGCTGGGGGGTGAGGAACTCACCAGGTAGAGCCCAGGCAAGCAACACTTCCTCGGTGCACTGGGGAAGTTCCAAGAGGGAAAGCTCACCCAGCAGGGGCCAGACAAGCTACACTGCCTGGCATGGCAAGGAAGACTGCCAGATGGGCTGTGCTTCCCCAGCACATCAAAAGAAGCTCTGGTGGGGGTAACTGGGGTCACGCACCAAGTCTGGAGAACATGTGCATTGGGGCCCTGTGACAGGGGGCCTCCTGGGGTCGAGCTCTGTGGCCCGCCCACCTGTCACCGTGACAGGAGGCCTACTCAGGGCCGAGCTCTTCGTGGCCCGCCCACCTGTCTCTGGGCAACCGCCCGCTTATCTCGCCCCCCACGCCTTTGATGATAATTGATTCGTATATCGATGTCAATTAAGCGGGAGGCTGCCCATTGTAGTGCCCC
>NW_005841850.1:5128663-5140307 GCF_000455745.1 Alligator sinensis | reverse complement strand
GGCACCTGGAGGCTGCCAGCTCCAGGCCCTTAAAGTGGCAGAGACACCCTGTGCTCTGCCACAGGCCCAGTGCTGATTGGCCCAGAAGAAGCTCAGGAAGTTTAAAGGGACGACTCTGAGAGAGGTTCAGTGTCCAGGGGAAAGGGGATATTGCAGCAGGACTGGGGAGAGGACTCTGCTGCAACAGAGACCCAGCCAGCTGCACTGTCATGGGATGCCACGAGACTGCGACCATAAGTGAGCGACCAACCTGATCCACAGATCAAGATAAGTAATGTTGGACAGGGAGGTACTTGTGGGTGGACCCACCAGTTGGAGGAATGGGGCACCAGGAGAGAATGCCCAGTGAAAGAGAGCCCAGCAGAAGAGAGGGCATGAACAGACACCAGAGGTGGTGTTAGCCTCCTGGGACCCTAGATATCTCAGGCAAAGCAGAGATAAACGGTCACCAGGTTCAAACCAACGACAGGGAGCAGAACTGGATCCCAAACCCAGGCTCTGAATTTTTCCCTGAGAAAGTAATACAGACAAGGGGATGAGTCTGTTTTCCTTTTGTTTATTATTCAGTGCTCCCAGGCTAGGGAGAGATAGCAGGGGAAAGTTAGATCCCCTGAACACCTGAGTTATAATTAGTTAAGCCACAGAACGTACACCTGAAACCTAGTGAGTTGCCTGATTGGAAATCTTTGAGGCTGGCAGGTAAATATCTCGTCACCCAGGATCCACCAATCCCAGAGAGAAGAAAGACTACCTCAAGTTAAGTGGAAACACTCAAGAGAGAGACCCATCTAGATGGTGCAGTCACAAAGTCAGCAACCGAACTGGACCAGGGAAAAGCCAGGATCCAGTGACTCATACTCATTGCCAGCGAAGGAGGACAATCCATCACCCGAGAGAAAAGGGGTAGGTGTAGGGATGGTGGAGCCCTGTAGAAGACCGACTTTTGTCAGCATGACCCATCACCCTAGACACCATCCATACTCCCAAAGAATAGCTTAACATCAAGACGTGGCAGGAAAGCAGGAGAGAAGACAAGGTAGAGGTCCTGGTGATTCTAGTGCAACAAAAGGGAAGCAAGTGGACCCACCCGTGCACATAGACCAACTAAATATTTGCAAAAAAATGTCTTTAACCAGAAGGAAACATAATTCAACATCCTGATTGGCACCAGACGACTTTGAGGTAAATAGACAGTTATAACTTTTATCTGAGCCTAGTATGCACAAAATAAACTATTCCAACCAGGAGATCTTACAACACCTTCAGCTGTCCTGTGAAATATGAATTTTCATTTCCACCTAGGAGAAATTTTACAGTCTGTGCATTCTCCTATGCCTGAGGAAGGGTGTGTGAGACAATAAAGCATTTTTTTCCAACTATCTAGTTGGTCTAATAAAGATATCACCTCTACCGTGAGTTATGATTCCTTTGGTTAGGCCACCTGAAAAATGTTCATGCATTAGTCCAACTAATTTGCCATAATAGGGTCATTATCCTTATAGCTGTAGATATACCCTTTACTGAGTCCCTAAGGCTGGTTTCCTCACTCAGTTACAATCTCAGAAGTCTACCAGCCCCAAAGCACTGTGATATTTTCAGGTTCATCCCAAAAGAATGATGACGGTAATAATACAGTTCCAAGTGAACAGAAGCTAGTAACAGTCGCTCTTTGCACTTCTCTAGCACCTTTCATCTGAAGATCTCAAAGTGCTTCATAAACATTGTTTAAGCAAACCTCTGTCAAAATATCCCTGTGAGGTGATGGTAATAGTAATACTTAGCACTTCTAGAGCACATTTTCATCTTCCAAGTGTTTTGCAAACATTAATTAAACCTCCACAGCACTCTTCTGAGATGAATAAATAGTAATATCCTGACGGAGAAATGACTTGCCTAATGCCTGAGGTTGTTTTCTTGGTTTAGTAACCGATGTGGGATTCTGGAGCTTAGAATTCAATTCCCACAGCCTTTCCATGTGAGCTCGGCTGCAGCCTTTCTGTGTGACTTTGAGCAGACCTCCTTGTGCCTCATTTCCCTAGAAGCAAATATGGTTACAGAGCTTTAGCCCCAATCCCGAATTAAGTCATGATGTTTTATCCTCCTGCTCTGCTGTGGAGTGTTACTGAATTCACTCCTGGTACAACATTTGATTATCAAGTCTGCCATTCCTTTTGCTTGACAGCATCCCTCAAACTGTGCCTACACCACAAATTTGCCCCACCTAATAGCAGGGCCCTCAAACACATCGCATAGCTTCACATGGACTACAAAACAGAGAAGCATAGCTGCATCAGAAGAACTGGGTGTTGACTGCAGCCAAAGCTTGGGATTTTGACTGGGGTATGCCAGTGCTCCTGCTGGGGCTTATAGCCAGATACTCCTGGCAGACTCTGGGGGGTTTGCCTTCCTCTGTGGTGGGGGACGTGGCCCTCTTCCTTGGATCTCTCGAGCATATTTTAACAACATTTGCAGCAGCAGGATGTTGGCCATCATGGTCCCCCTGCTTTACCTATGGCAAATTAGGGTGTTAAGTCTTTCGGTTATGTCCGTGTTGATGGTATTTTTTTGCTACCAGGTTAGATAATGGATTTGTATAGGATGGTTTGGATGGGGATGATCCTGCCTCAGGCAGGGAGTTGGATTAAATGGCCTCTGGAGGTCCCTTTCAACACTACTTGTCTGTGCTCCTATGATCTATGTATTACCAAGAGGGGGGCTCATTGACACAACCAATTAGCTCTCCTTTGATACCCACTGCTTGGGCTTGATCCACTCTCACAATTTCTGTGTTGCATTTCTGTATCTAAGTACCAGTTTTCTATCCTCGTCCGAGCTGGAAGGTGAAGACTTGGCCTTATTAAATACCATTGGAATTTTGCCATTGACTGCAGTGGGGCCGAGATTTCACCCATAACATCTGATTATGAAAATAGCTTGTTAATAATACATGCTTCACATTAGATGATAGAAATCTCTGCTTTCTCTAGTCAGAATTCTTCATTTACATAGTTGATGAAGCCATTTTGTATATTTTAAAACAGGTCCAAGAAATGTGTGCGTGCGTGTGCTTAAAGCTCTTTTCCATTTTTTTTTTTTTGTGCTTGTTCTGGAAGTACATTGGCCCTTGCAACTGATTGCTTTAACTTCCTTGGGCAGACATGCATTATATTGTACCAGTCACCTCTTGCTAAAATAGGATGTCTTGTGCATCAAAATGATTGCAATACCATTGTCACAGTATGTTTTTGGAAGGCAAAAAGACTTCTGTGATAAGCATTTAAAATTAAAAGGTATGTATGTATTCAAAACCCCACCCAGTAGAAATATTCTCTCGAAACCCCAAGTGTACAAAAGTTGTGATGTAAGCTTGATAAAAAAAATTAAAAATCACCTTAAAATCAGGTGATATATTTAAACAAATAAAACAGGAAGAGGAAGAGCTTGACATTTCAGAGGTATGCTTTCAAGCTTTTCTTCACATCAGTGAAGACTAGAAATTAGTATATTTGTGGGAAGGGGGATGAAAACTGAAATTCCTATACAACTGTATTGCTCTAGGAGACAAGAGTTTAATTAAAAATTTGAAAAACCATGAGACTTAAGATAAGATGCACAAGAGCTGGTAATGCTGTCTCCCCCCACCACACACACACACACACACCCCCCGCCCAATAGAGCAAATGCGTGTTGGTATCTTTTCAGCAGCAAGTCTCAATGACGCCAGCTTCTCATCCTGGCTGTAGTCGATAGCTGCCTGTTTGCCAGCCGCCTTGCCTGCAACCTGATCGTTGCTTTAACTCAGTGGGGATCCCAGCTGTGGCTCTTAAGCCTCCCGAAGCAGAGAGCAAAATCGGGAGCAGGCCTGGCCAGAATGCACCACGTCCCAACTGCTCAGCTGACGGAAGGTCCCTTGGGAACCATTGTCAGCCAATGAAATATTAAAGCAGCCATTCGGCCATTCAAAACTGACCTGTTGCCTGAGCAGTGAGTAGATGAATCGCATCCATCTCCCCAGTGACCCTACTCTTTCATGCCTCCAACACCGGTGGAGTGCAGTACAAAATCCTGACCCAACTGTGTGTCATACCCAAGACCCTCCCAAGGAAGGCATTCCAGATGATTCTCTTGAAGCTATCACCGGTAATATATTTTATTTTAACTTGTTCGGGAGGTTGGAGGGGGAAAGAAACCGAACGGGGAGAAAAATCATTTTTACACAGTGTGTAAGAAGGAAGACAAATTAGTAGCATAAATTCCCCACACAAAGCACTGTTTTTCTGTCTGTGTTTATTGTGAAGGGATGCTGTGCCGTGGTGATGATTAAGAAAAGTCATTTTCTCCCCTGCACAATGGAATGAAGGATGCACCAAACAAGACCATTTACATTCCCCAATGTTTAGTGCAGCTAAAAACCTTTTTTACAGTGTTTTCAAGAGAGGTTTCTTTGTTTTTCTCTCTTTTTTAAAACTTCAAAGGCAAAAGCCAACCTTTTCCAAAAGCAAGGAGCCGTGTTGGAGTATCCTGCTTAAAGAGGACTGAAATTCAAAGTGTGAAGGTTCAGCGTTTTCAGGAAACTAAGCTCCCATAGTGTCTCATTTTGCACACCCGCATCATTAATCTTTATGGACATCTGGTCGCAGGAAAAGTCTGTTACTAATGCATTTTTGTAATCGGTATGATGACAAACTGAACAGTTATGCCCAGCTGTGTGTTTTTCTCTATATTTGCATGACCAGTTACCAGGTCAAAGGGTAGGATTTTTGGAAGTGTCTGAGTTTGGAGCCATGAGGTCCATTGCTCCTCATAGTCTAAACTAACATATTTTTTTAATTTAACTCAGGCACTTGGATTCATAGAATCACAGAAAATTAGGGTTGGAAGGGACCTCAGGAGGTCACATCTAGTCTGATCCCCAGCCCAATGCACAACCATCCCCAACTAGATCATCCCAGCCAAGTTTTTATCTAGCCAGGTCTTAAAAACCTCCAAAGATGGAGATCCCACCACCCCTCTGGGTGACCTGTTCCAGTGCTTTACTACCCTCCTCCTAAAAAGTTTTTCTTAATATCTAACCTAAACTTCCCTTGCTGCAACTTGAGACCATTGCTCCTTGTCCTGTCATCTGCCACCACTGAGAACAGTTCAGCTCCATCCTCTTTCGAACCCGCCTGCAGGGAGTTGAAGGCTGTATTAAATCCCCCTCAGTCTTCTCTTCTCTAAACTAAATAAGCCCAGCTCCCCAGCCTCTCCTCATAAGTCATACAAACCATTTTTGTTGCCCTTCCCTTGGCTTTCTCCAATTTGTCCACATCCTTTCTGAAGTGGGGACCCAAAAGTGGATGCAGTACTCCAGATGTGGCCTCTGCCAAATAGAGGGGAATAATCACTTCCCTCAGTCTGCTGGCAACACTCGTACTAACACAGCCCAGTATGCTGTTAGCCTTCATTGCAACAAGGGCACACTGTTGGCTCATATTCAGTTAATTGTCTACTGTAACCCCCAGGTCCTTTTCTGCTGTTTAGCCAGTCGGTCCCCAGCCTGTACCAGCACACAGGATTGTTCCATCCTAAGGACTATGCACTTGTCCTTATTGAACCTCATGAGATTTGTTTTGGCCCCGTCCTCCAGTTTGTCTAGGTCTCTTTGAATCCTAGCTCTACTCTCCAGCACATATACTACTTCTACCAGCTTCGTGTCATCTGCAAACTTCCTGAGGGTGCACTCCATCCCATCTTCCAGGTTGCTGATAAAGATTTGAACAAAGCCGGCCCCAGGACCAACCCCTGGGGCACTCCACTTAATACTGGCTGCCAACTTGACATTGAGCCATTGACTAAATACCCTCTGAGCCTGATGATCCAGCCCATTTTCTATCCACCTTACAGTCTGTTCATCCAACCTGTACTCCCTTAGCTTGCCTGCAAGAATGTTGTGAGAGACCATATCAGAAGCCTTGCTAAGGTCAAGGTATATCATTGTCCACTGCTCTTCCCACATCCACAGAGCCAGTCATGTCAGCATAGAAGGCAGTCAGGTTGGGCACGCATGACTTGTCCTTAGGGAATCCATACTGACTGCTCCTAATCACCATCTTCTCCTCCAAATGTTTGGAAATTAATTCTTTGAGGACCTGCTTCACGATTTTTCCAGGTACTGGGGTAGGCTGGCTGGTCTATTGTTCCCTGATCCTCCTTCTTGCCTTTCTTAAAGATGGGCACTATATTTGTCCTTTTCCAATCATCTGGGACCGCTCCTGATTGCCACGAGTTTCCAAAGATAATCGCCATCAGCTCTGCAATCACAAACAGTGTCATTGGCACAAGCCAACTCACTTCTTCCTAGGTTCGATTTTCCTTTTGCTGCCAGTGTCAGCCGAGCTGTTGAGAGGTCGAAGAGTAGGAAGGTTCTGTGGCTAAGGTGAAACTTGGGAGGCTTATATCTGCAGCACACTTCTACTGTGATCTGGGATGCCTCACTCCACATCTCTGTGCTTCAGATCATCCTCTGGACAAAATGGGATAAAAAGTACTTCTCTGGGCTGCCTGCTTGGATTTTAAGCTCATTGGGACAGAGATAGTATTTTACTACAAGCCTAGCTCAGGGTCATCCTGATTTCATTTGGGAGCCATAGGGGCTACTGCAGTAATTCTCAAGCAGGGGTGTCCCAAGATCCTTTGAAGAGTGCTCTGAGGTGTGAGAAGATAAGCTGATAAGCACAGGCTCAGGCTCAATCCCTGGGTGGCTCTTTCCACCCCTCCACTCCTACCCCCATCCAGCCCCTCTGCCAGGAGGTAAGCAATGTAATAAGGTTTTGAAATGGGATGCTGCTCAGTGCATAAATGTTATGAAGGGGATGCTTTGAATCTAACGAAGCATGCCTTGAGTCTAAAAAGGTTGAAAACCACTGGGCTACCTTAACACAATTATAATATAATAATACCATAATTATTATATTATAATAATAGCAGATAAATTGGAGCTGGAAAAGATTTCGGGTTATATTCTTTTTTCCTCTTCCCACCAGTATAGGGTTAACATCCAGCGACTGGTACAAAGTTTTCTGTACAATTCACTGTTCGCAGAGAAACAATTCCTTTTCCTCAAGATTCAAGTGATGCATGACAGATGATTATTGATACAGCCACACAGTAGAACAGATCATGGTGATGATTTATCAAGTTAAGACAACCTGCTCTTGCACATTTCTTTGATGCTGGCAGTTTCAAGGTAGTTGCCAGCTGGTAAATTACATGTACTTTAGCTTTCTTCTTACATCTGTGTAAATATTACATTGCTGCTGATTTTTCTTTTATTACAAAAGAGCCTGGAATTTTAAAACCTAACTGAGGACTTCGCAGTCAAATCCTAGCATTGTGTCAGGAGTGACAAAGAAGCAAATAAACTCAGCAAAACTACCCGAGTAGGAATGTGGCTTCTAAAAAGGAGCTTTATATCCCCAGAGAACAGGCTGATAAAAGATTATTTTATAATCCTCCCAAAGCACATAAAATATTCTTGGCATGTTGTGCAGGTACAATATGCGATCCTCAGTCTTTGCACAAAGCTCCTATTGACATCCATGGGAGTTTTATATGCGGAGCAGAGGAGGAAGTTTATGTAGATTCCCAGAGCTGGTGGTTCCTACTTGTTCTGAAGCGTGAAAAGTAAGGCATCTGCTTTTAAGGAGGATGTATAGATTGAGAGTCAGGACAGTAGTCCTGGGCCCAACCCATCTACATCAGAAATGACCAAAACTAAATAAATGTGAGATCAACAAACAACTCGCTCATTCTGAGAAAACGGCTTAAATAATAGTCCAGACTTATTGCGCGTTAAAAACATTCGGCATGCCGGCCTGTTCCACCAGGTTGCTTCCATTGTTTTCGCGCTCTCTCAATTTTATTTTGAGCCCGCAGATCAGAGATTGAGTGAACACATCAAAGACGTATACACCTTTTATTCCCAGATGCGCTGAGTACACGTTCAACTCAAACAGGAACGAGAGAGAGGGTTCAGCACTTCTGAATAGTCGTAACCTTCCTGTGTGCATAAAATAAATTGTAAAATAAGGCGACAAAGATTTAGAAGACAATAGCAAAACAAATCAGTATCATGGTAACATTTCCCAGAACACCCTGCTGTGCAGATATTGACCCAGAAAACACCTTTTAATTTAACATAATTGGGGCACGTGTGAAATTAAAGTAAATCACTTGATATTAATCGTAGCGACATTCTAATATATTGTTGGAGCCATCCCGTATTTATTTTTATTTACTGCCACATCACTAATTGTGTATATCAGCCCTTCAGCAGGGGTAATGTCTCATACCAAACAAAATGAATCTTTCAAGGCAGGTGTAACAGGCTGCACGCTTGCAGCCTGGAGCAATTAGCCAGCCTGCTACAGGCCAGCCGTCTAAGGGCTGCCTCAGTCAATCAGTAAATGAAGGGAAGTTGACTGGCTGACCCACGAATAAAAGGGGACAGGAAGAGGAAGTACGGGAGAGGACTTTGAGCGGGATTTATTCCTGCAGAGAGGCAGATCTCTCCAAGGAATCAGGGAAAGTACAGGGTGAGAACTAACCCATGCTCGTGCGTGTTAATTGTGGACTGTTTCTATTTTCTGTTGCACTCTGGGGTGCAGATTATCTCAGGGTATTATCACTTGTGTTGTGAAGCTCAGAAAAAGACTGTGGCTGAGACCAGATTACGGGAGTAGTTCAGGGACTGATTTGCACCTGGCGGTGCCAGGTTAGCCAGGTGGCCTGCTACAACTGGTGGAGAACACAGTGGTAGCAGGCCCTCCCTCTGAGGATGGAAAAGGAGGCTCTTTTGAGCAGCTCCAGCTGCAATAGCAGCAATTTCATGAGCTCCAGCTTCAGCAACAGCAATTTCAAAGAGACCTGCAGCTGCAACAGGAGGATTTCTTGCAGCAGCAGATTGGTATAGCAGCATAACCTTGGACAAGGGGGTGGAGACCCTACGCACCCCAGGACCGAGCCTGTGGTTCTGACCAAGATGGGGCTGACCGATAACCTGGAACTCTTTTTAGCCACATTTGAACATGTGGCAGAGGCATACCAGTGCATCTGGGACACCAGGGCCATGTAGGTGGCCCCACTTCTTATGGACGATCTGCTTGGCTGGACTTACGGTCAGCCCAACCAAGTACCACCTAGGTAAGACTGAGACCAGGTATCTTCGGTACGACCTGGCCAATGGCAAGACCCGGCCTCTGATAGACAAGGTAAAGGCCCTGATACAATCTCAGGTACCGTCAACAAAAAGACAAGTAAAATCCTTCCTAGGTTTGGCTAGCTAGTAGCTACTATCGGCAGTTTATTCCCCAGTTTGCAGCCACCACGGCCCCCCTAACTGATTTCCTGCAAAAGGGGGCTCCACAGTGGATTCAATGGTCAGCGGGGTGTGTTTGGAGAAATAAAATGCTTACTGTGAAGTGACCTAGTCCTACATTCCCCAGACAGGGAGAAAGAATTTATTGTACAATCAGATGCTTCAGAACGGGGTCTTGGGGCAGTGCCCGCACAGGAATTTGAGGATGGGGAACACCCTATCATGTATTGAAGGCGCCAGAAGCTCCTTCCCCAAGAACAGAAATACACAATAATTGAGAAGCAGTGTCTAGCGGTTAAGTGGGCTGCAGAGACCCCCCAGTATTATCTCCTGGGGACCCACTCCCAATTAGTCACTGATCATGCCCCATTAAAATGACTGCATGCCACAAGGGAGACTAATCTTCAATTGATGCAGTGGTACATAACTCTACAGCCATTTGACTTGGAAATATACCACCGTCCAGGAACTGCCCATTAAAATGTGGACTTCTTCTCCAGAGAAGAGGGGGGGAGATTGAAGAAATGGCAGAGAGTACCTTGGGCTCCACTCTTGGAGAGGAGGGTATGTAACAGGCTGCAGGCTTGTCTCTCCAAGGAAGAAGGGAGAGTAGGGAGTAAGAACTAACCCTCGCTTGTGGGTGTTTATCTTGGACTGTTTATGTTTTCTGTTGTGCTTGGGGGTGTGGATTAACCTGGGGCTTGAAGCTTATATTGGATTATGTATATTTTCTGCTGAACTTTGTGGTGCAGAAGAACCCAGGGCATTATCACCTGCGTTGTGAAGCTCAGAAAAAGACTGTGGCTGGGACCAGATTCCAGGAGTAGTTCAAGGGTTCGAGGACTGATTGGAGCCTGGCAGTGCCAAACTAGCCAGATGGCCCATTACAGCTGGACTCATCAAAGAAGCAAAATCAAATCGCATGGTACGGATGTCCCTGCATGTCCATTTCACATCTTTCGAAATGGCAGCCATGAAAGTAATAAAAAGAATTAAAGAAAAAAAAGAAATCCTTCTGGGATTGTACTGTCACAGCATTTTTATGTACCCCTGCCAGCTCAGAATAATATTTCATGCAATTTGGGGCTCTCCTTTATTTTTTGAAATGTTGGTGTTGGTCATATTAGAAAAGTTTGGATTATGCTACTCGCAGCCAAGGGTGACTATAATCTATAGGCTTGATTACTGATGTTGATATGATCTGAAGAACTTTTGCATTGGCACAACCCATTGTTTCCCGCCTAACAGTAAAGTTTCCCTCCTAATTTACAGTAGTGCGAGTAAAGAACCAGACCTAAAACTCCTGCTGGTCATTAAAAAAAAAAAAAATTGAAACCAAAGGGAGACATCCTATTGACGTTGGTGGGTGTGCCTTATGCCTCAAAGACCATAGGGCAAAAGTCTTGAATCACAGTGAGATCAGTGCTACTGCTTCTGAAACTCTGTATTTGGGAAGGAAAAAGGTAAAGTTTGATCCACCTAGATTGCAGTTGCGCGCGCACACAGCCATAAACCAATTCATCTTGCCACGGCCCAAATCCAAGCCCGCTTCAACCCAATCTCTAAAATGCTAGTGATGAGAGAACCAGCACAGCTCCTCTGAATAGCCAAAAAAAATATTTAGTCCTCAGTACTTTCAAACCATATACCAACTACTGAGTTTTTGATGGTGTTCGCTTGAAAAGGCTCATCGAGTGTAGCTTATGCATATCTTATCCTAGACATATGTGAAAGTAGACTGGCCACATATTTCAAGAGACTCAATAAGCAGAGACCAGTTTCTGTAGATGTATAAGAAGATCTAAAACTAAGTGATTTCCCTCCAGGTTGGAGTTATTTATTACTTAGAACTGCTATCTGCCAAACTCGCATAGGTAGGTAATTGAAATCACATAGGACAGACCATGCAGGAAGCCACTCATGGTTACTTAAACCCAGGTGAAAATGGGAGATAATGATGTTAAGAAGCTGCTTTTAAATATAGTTAAGACAAATTGGAAGAATGGGAGGAGGTGGGGGGTACCAAGAAACCGTAATGAAAAATCCTCTCCCTCCCATTCAAAGTTTTAGGATTTCACACCATCAGTCGAAGCAATGGAAGGAATATTTCACAAAATGGTTGAAAAGAGAGCTCTTTCTTTAAAGAAAGGCACATTTTAAGGGTTTATACTGTAGCCAAACAAGATAATATCTAAATGCCATTCACACAAAATCAATGCCAATAGCTGAATTGCTGGTGGACTTTATGGCCTTGATCACACTTCTCAATCCTACCCCCTCCCCCCC
>NW_005841850.1:5126052-5128653 GCF_000455745.1 Alligator sinensis | reverse complement strand
CCCCCCCCCCCCCCCCCCCCCCCCCCCCCAATCTCTACTTGGGGGTAGATTCCTGTTGTAGTGATTTATTTCAACTCCAAGGGTTTTCTTGCTTGCTTTGTTAAGTTGATTTTATTCAGGGATGTCTTCTGTTGTTTGTCTTTCTGTTCCTTTGGTTTGGCTGGAAACTAGAGGCAGAGAGAGTCGTGAAAGCTTATGAGCACCGTTCTCCCAGTAGAAACATCTTCTTTAAAAGGAGGCAGCTTTCCTGCCGACTCTGGATTTGCTTCTCCTCTGAATATTGGTGGCGGGGGTGTGTGTGTGTGTGTGTGTGTGTGTGTGTTCAACGGCAGTTGTTGAGTGCTTTTACATAGCAAAGGTCAGATCCTCCTCTGTGGATCCATTGACCCTCATTTATACCAGCTGAGAATCCAGGCTTGAAATATCTGCTCTCTACAGAGGCAAGACAGTGAGTCGGGGGATTATGTTCTCTCAGCAACTGAGTTCTTACTAATGATGAGTGGGTTGAATTACCCTCAGGTACCATGTGTTTTTTCCTATTAACTATGGATAGTAAAGAGGGAGCAGGTGGTGAAATTGGACTCAGCCACATCTCTGCAAGTGAGGAAATGTTACCCAAAGGGAACAGTCTAGTGGTTTCTTTCCCCATAGCCAGGCACCGGTTGCTAGACTCTTTCCAGCTCTCCTCTGCACTTAAAGAGGATCTGACAGGCAAAGTGATGGTTCCCATTTTGCAGCAGTGGAATTAATTTGCAGTTTGTTTGCTTGCCTCAGGACTCACTGTAGGCTAATATCTCTTTAGATGGTCCCTTGCCTGCTTACATAAGTCCTGTGGCCCACCTGCGTGAATTTAGCAGGTAGCAGTTCAAATTAATAATAAAACTGCACCGAATCTACATCCATCAGCCTCTCTGTATGGGACTGACTTTTTATATTAACTCACAGCAGCTTGCAGAAATTTAATATAATCTACACTCAAGTGCATCATTTAAGGGCCAAATACATCTCTAGCTCAGAGCCCACGTAAATTGTTTTCAGTGGAGGGCTATATTTTAATTTAGAAAGACAGGAATCTGCCCTTCCCTAAGGAAAAGGCCGCGCCTGGTCAGACTGGGCCCGGAACAGAATTGATCCTATGTTTTTGAATGGAAACAATCCTATAGCCCTGAGTTTCAGACCTGAGTGATCATATGATATGGTTCAAAATCTAGATCTATGCCTTGCACCTGCTATCCTTAACCTTTTCCACCTCTTCCTGTAGTAAAGTCTCAACCCTGTATTGGTACCAGTGTTCTTGAATGGCATTTCAGTAATGATTTCACAACAGTCTATGGATAGTGTTGGTTGTTTTTCCATCAACTTATAGAGAAGCTTTACACCATTTTTTTTCAAAGGAACTTAATGCTTTTTTTTCATCTGAAATATTTTAGTCATTTTTTTCAAACACCAATTGGGAGGATTGAGACAGATTGAGGGGAAACATTCATTTCACTGCCATTGAGACATGACTTCCAAATTAAGCAAAAAACTGATGTTGTGCTAGTCTCGCCTGGCCGTACCGATGGCTTCTGACCCCAAACAGCGATTCACATTATAGCACATTGAGACTTTTTTTGTTACTTCAACTTCAGTCCCACCTCTACTTTCCCATACTGTGTTCCAGGACTACAGGATACATTATAACTAACGGTCATTTTAGCACCGGTTCAAAATTGGATGGAAAATTGGATTTGACACCACAAAATTATTTGAAAATATCTCCAAAATATTTGTGTTTTCTATCCACAAGCTGAAAAACAAATATTCTGCTTTTGGTGAAGCATTTTTCAGTGTTGATAATGGAAGTATTTTGGTTCTAAATTGATTTTGTTGTTGTTTTGTTTTCAAGATTTCCACAGAGGCAACAATGGAAAAAGAAGACATTTTCTGACCTGCTCTGGTATGTGTACATTTTAATTAATAGTAATCGGTAAGGTGCCGCATAATTACTGGGTTGTGTAGGATGAATGCAACTTGTTATATACAGCGAATGGCTTGCTATGAACAGACATGTTCATGGGACTCTTACCTTGTCTGGCCTATCAGCATGTCTCTCTTCTTTTAGATGGTAGGATTTTTAGGGATTATCAAAAAGTTTATACAGCAGCTAGCACACATTGGTCCTGACTGGGGTGAAACCTCCAGGAGGTGCTCTTATATAAATCGGGGATGAAGCAAAGCACTGTGCCTTCACTGCAGAAGAAGCAGGCAGGTAAAGAGAACCCTTAAGCCTGACCCTTTTGCTTGTGAGGTCAGTAATATCTATATCTGGTGTCTAATAAGTGAGCCCAGTTCCCACTGTGCCCCTTCCAATGGGCTCTACAGCTGCTCATGCCGGGGCTGACTTTAGTGGGAACACCTCCAATAGGATTATGCCCTTTGAGTGCACATCACTCTAATAATTGAGGAAAAAAAATGGTGAGGGACATGTAGACGAGAAAGTCTATGTTATAAGTAGGTTGTCCTGTACGATAAAGCGTTCCCAGGTTTGTACCCCATTGTTTTTAACAACCAAGTCTATCAACTCTTTTATTCAGCCTTTCAACTCAGGAGGCCAGGCAC
>NW_005841850.1:5123729-5126021 GCF_000455745.1 Alligator sinensis | reverse complement strand
CTTTCCCTAAATAAAAAAGACACGTTAAATATAGAAAATCTACAAAAAAGCGTCCATAGGTTACCATGACTCTTACGAGCCTGCGTTCTTGTCTTTCTCGGCCTGCATCTGATTGCAGACGGCTTTGTTCTTTCCCCGTGGATGGCCGCTCCTTTCACTTTTCAACCACACAAATTTCCAAACTGGCCCTTGGCTCGATTGAGAGAGACGTGGGGTGAACTTTTGAGCTATATACATATACAAGCAGGTAGCTACTTACACAAGTAATCTCATTGACTTCAGTGAGACTCAGAGGCCTGATGTCAATTAGAAGCTTTTACTTAAAAATGTATCTCAATGTATCTCTTTGTCATATGTTGTTTTTTCTATGACCTTTGGCTTGGTTCTCTGGCACGGGGGGGCAGGTTGTTTCTGTTCTGTTTTCCTGGGGGGTTATTATTATTATTATTATTATTATTAATAATAATAATAGTAATTTCAGTTTTACTTTGCAAGCTCTCGCCATTGCACATGCCTCTGTCTGAAAATTACCGCAGTGTTGTAATGACTTTTTGAACACACAGCAGCATAGAGTGCAAGTGCAGAAATTCCCATCTTCAGTGAGAAATGTTCCCCTCTTTGGTTTGGATGTCCAGTGAAGCATTAGACAGCAGTTTAATCATTATTACTGGTGCTGCAGTGCAACTCTCTAGAGGAGCACAAAACTGGAATAAAAAGGAACTGTCATAATGAGTCTGACACAGTTCAATAGGGAGCTATTACACCAAAGGTAATGAGCTCCAATGATATGTTAATGTTATTGTAAGAAATTATACCAGTGAAACAAAGTGGCTTTGTATGTTTGAAAAGAGAAAAAGTTGGAATTTTCCCAGGAAATGCACTGACGGGGGAAAAAAGGACGGTTAATCAAATCCACTTTCCATTGACAGTCCATACGATTTGAATTTGCTGGATGTTTAGTTTATTTACTTTAAAAATGTTTTCAGGTGGGAATGAGAAAAATAGATCTGCCCAGGACTAAATGGCTGGCATTCGGGGAAATGATCGCAGTCTTGAAGGCAACAAAATTATTCAGAGAACTTGCACAACTTATATATAGAATTAATAATAAGCTGCATGTGCCTGTCTGCACGCGCATACACAGTGTGATTTACAATAATCTCCCATTCCTCGTAGGCCTGTATTATACTTTGAATTAAATCACATACTCATACAGATACTCTACAATGCCACTCACATCAGTGGCTTTGCACATGGTATAAAATAGCATCGCCTGGCCTTACATTTGTGTATTTACTAAATATCTATAACTGTGTGAGCCACAAAAGCCTTGAGTAGTTCTAGTAACTTCAGAACTGGCCCCATGTCACCAAATGTATATATCCTCTGAATATATATGTGTGTGTATATATATGATTTATATGTATGTATGTATATATATGATTTAAATCCCGACTTTGACTCCATGCACATAGTTGATGAGTTTGAACGAGGGCAAAATTCTCTGTTGGTGCAATTCCATGGATATAGATAGAGTTACATGATTAGCACATTTGACCCAGTGTTTTGCTCGCGGCATAGATGGGCATAACCAAAAAGAAATCCTTAGGTTATGAACACTGCCCAGACTTGCCACTAAGCATTGTACTTCACAAAGACGTTCCAGCATGTTAATTATCACCTGTTGTTCTCACTGATAGGCTCTTTGCTCCCACTGTGCACATCTACAATCTCAAATAAGCTGTGCATAATGAAGAGAATGTGAAATCTGCCTTGAATTTATTGCCTTGATCTGCACTGCTTTGGCTGAAGTCTGTGTAAGTGCAGGGAAGTTGGTGCATGTTATTTGTGAAAGAGTAGGTTCCCCCCAACCAATCTTGGAAACCCAGAACGTAAAAAAGGAATAGCTTCCCCTTCCTGTTGGACTATTCAGGATGCAAAAGGGAGAGTTCATCTAAAAACAGGCATGGGTTTGTGTATCCCCTGCTGGGTTGTTAGAAACAACATTCCAGTTTCCAGCATCATTTTCCTGCGGGCTTCACTCTTCCACTGGGTGACTAAGCGGTCTGGTTCATCCGTCTCTCACTAATCTGAAAAGACAACCACTGTACCCATCCAGGAGTCAGTAAAGATCTCAGTGATGCAGAAGAAAAGGTAGAGAATGCCACCAAGTTCAGCTTCTGACATATACACAAATTGTGTGAATACCAATAAGCCCATAAGAAGGCATCGCATGAATCAGATGTTGTCAGGACAAGGAAATTGTGCTCGTCTCTCAGTAAGAGGAAGCTC
>NW_005841850.1:5091188-5123698 GCF_000455745.1 Alligator sinensis | reverse complement strand
AAGAGTGGGGTGATTCTTATAAATTGCTGCGAGCCTTAATTGAAGATGGGAGTTGCTGGAAGGAAAATGTGGCATGCCCTGGGGTCTGAGAAGGGTACACACGGGTTGAAAGGTCTCTGCAACTTGCATTGAGCAGGGAAATCATTTTGCTTTGGTGCTATGGTGAGAGTCATGCATTTGAGAAACAAAGCTGTGCCTTGAAGGAGGATCATGAGCAGGGTTTGAGCTTGGCATTGGAGCTTCCTGGGCTGGGGAAGACAGGCCAGCAGCCAGTATCTAAATTCTTATCTTCCTAACAAACCACTCCAAAGCAAGCCTGTCAATGCGGGTGAAAAACCATTATCCCTGTTTTTTGGACAATGGGCAGTAAATAAAATTAGGGTAGGGGAAAGGCAGGTGTTGGAAAGAGTAGCTGTGGTCAAACATCAAAGCCTTTGAACACTGTGTTCAGTTCCAAAAGGCATCCGACAGGGCTGCATCTTCTCCAAGGTTTGCATTATGGTTCCACGTTGGCAAAAATGGCTGTGTACAATGTCTTCATAGATAGAGAGTCAAGCCCAGGGTTTCTCAGGGACTTCCCGAGAACTGGGAGAGGGTTCAGGTTATTTGCATCTTGTGTGATCTTTACTGGAATCCTCAAACACTTTTATCCTAAAGCCCCAGTCGAGACTCGGTACAAGATCCTTTTGTACAGAGCGCTACACAAAGACAAAAGAAAGCCTCCATGATAAAGATTCTGCAGGAAAAAATAGGTTGTAGTATCTTCAAATTCGGGTCTCGGTTGTCTTCCAATATTCTCCAAAAAAAATTTTTTTTTTTAATTCCTGTTGCTTTCAGTGGGTCTGCACAGCTGGAACTCACTATAGCTTAGTTAATATTTGTTGTTAATCCCCAAAGAGGAATAATAGAGGGAAGTTAGTTTTTGGAAGCCAAACTTATGATTCTGGCATGCTTTGACATGCCCAACACTGTCTTTGCATAATTTATCACCATTCCTTCTCCTTCAGCTGTTTATTTCTTTAGACTGTAAATCTGCAAAGCAAAAGATGCTCTCTTGTCTATCTTTGAGCAGCACCATACACAATGCAGCCACTAGTGCCAATAGGAACATAGGGTGCCATCAATTAAAGTTATATTATTACTAATGATTTCTTGGGTGCTCAGACACTGAAGCCAGGCATGAAGACCCAGGTCATACTAAGGTACCCAAACAAGGATTTTGAAACTGCTGATCACCTACAGTCCTCAGTAAGGTCTGTAGGTCACTGGAAGGCTCAGCACCTCGGAAGAAAATTCAGGCCATCTCATTTCATCCTCATCAGATTGGCATGGGGGGCCAAACAAAAGGCTTCTAGGACTAGCTGTGTCCTAAAGGACATAACTCTTTGGCCGGACTGTCAAAACCAGGTCATCCCTTTGACCCCACTGCTTTTACCAGTGCACTCGGTGGTCCCCACCTGAAACGATACGGTGCTAGAACAATTAATTTAGCAACCGACACAGTGCTTCAAGCCAACTTCTGAGCCAGTTGAACCAGCCTGCTGGCAAAGAAAGCACGCATCCCTTTAGAAAGATTGTGATTTCAGGCCTTGTTAATGCCAGCCCGCTTGAAAAATTTCCTATGCTTAGTCATACTTTTTTGTGTAAATACCATGGTAAAAAGACATGACATTTTCTGGGCCATTCTTCAGTATTAATAAAAGATTCCAAGTACAGAGTGACCTTTTCACAAAGAATTTGTAAATGCCAAAAACTGCATAAAAATCTCTCTTTCTGCAGCAGACAGAATCTTCATAACTTAGCATTTATTTCTTAAATGGTGTATTTTCTCCTTTTTCCGTTTGGCTTTGATCTCTTTCCACTGAATGAATGTAATGACATCGGCACCTCCAATAATAGCAATAAAAGAGGAGAGGAAAATCCAACAATAAAATAATAGCCCGTACAGGGGATCATTTTGCTGCAGAGCTAAATGAATTAAAATAAATAAACAAGAAAGGGATAGTATCGCAGCGTGGAGCATGTTGAGCCTGTCAGAGCAGCTGAAAAGGATGTGCATCTTCTAGAGGCATGAATGCATCAGGCAGAGAACAGAAGTTAAATAAATGAGGGGATGCCCATATCTCTCTCTTTTTTTTTTTTACACAGCATTTCATTGTGCTGTGTTTATTCTCGTGCACTTTACAACTCCAAGTCTTTAAACTGCAGGCTTTTCCAGACACAATTTGCCTATTTGCTTGGAGAAGGGTGGGAGGTGATGTTTCCTTCAAGGTACAGGAAGATCATTATTATAAATGTAGGGGTGTATGTGCGTAGGTGCATGCATGTGCCTATTTGTGTACATGCATGTACACGTGTATGTAGTACATACTCAATCCAGTTAAACATCAGCATGCCACTCTTGGTTCCTGCTGCATTGCATTTATTAGATTTGTTTATGCCTTTGTAAAGCAAGCTCTTTAAAACAGAGATTTTTGTTTTTTTATTTTTTCTACTATACAGTGCCAGACACACTTACAGGGCCAATATTAAAAGTAATTCTCTTATCATTTTACAGAATGAATACTGGGGATATCTATCTAGCTTGAAAAGTTCTCCTGGTTATCACAGATGGTCAGGGATGTAATAAGGATAAGGGGCCTGATCTGCAGATCCACTGTGGTGGTTTTTCTTATGGGCATCTGGCTTCTTAGGAATGTGGGGAGGAAGAAATAAAGGAGCTCCTTTCATGTCCATTCCCCAGCTTCTACCAGCACTGTGGGTACAAATGAGAATCGGAGCCAAAATAGTATAGGACCCCTTAGTGGACACTGAATTGACTCTTTATCCAAAAGTGAGTACAGAGCAATCAATTCATCCTTATCTATTAACCTGTGAATGGAATATCCTCCTCCTCTCCTCCTCCTCCTCCTCATCATCATCATTCAATTGTAGGGCATTCCTCATCCTAAAAGGTCTCAAAGTCCTTGAACAATTTCTGCTATATGAAGTCATCCATTGCATTTCTAGCAGCAACTCCGCACCTCTTTTCAAGGGGTCATGTGGACATATGCACAGAAATCGCTTTGCTAGAGTTGCATTACAAATTCATCAAACATTTCAGCAAGACTGAGGAACTTCCCAAGTTTGTCTGAGCCAAATTTCAAGTGGCCTGAGACAGTGTTGGGATTTTGCATTGGAGTCATGTGAGATTTGGGGTCTTGCAGGTTTCCACTAGACATGAGTCTATTTCCCTATGACATTTTACATTTAGGAAGGTTAGGCTCCAAATGTGAATCCAGGGCTGAGCTTCACAGCTGACCTTTTCTTCTGTTATTTGAACAAAACTTCATATGCACAAGGTTGAAAATGAGGCCCGACTCTACATGGTCATAAATGAAACTGGTTTAAGAGTAGGTTTATTGATTTTGCTATAAAAGCCTGGGTCCATTTCGATCAAAAGAGGCTGGCTTGACTCACATTGGAATGAAACTGCTGACCACTGAAATAAAGTCTCTACTTGGTAGAGCACAGCAGCTGTTTAAAGGATCTAAATAACAAGTAAAAGACCAGCCGCATGTATAGATGTATCTTGTTCAGTATTATGTGCCTCACGCAGCCTTATCAACCAGCTCTCTTTATGCCTTTCTCCAGTTTCATCAACAGACTTTCTTTCTTTGGAAAGCTCATCTTATTGTCTTCTTGGTTGGATTTATATGTAATTTTGCACTTGCAACATCACAACCCAGCCAGGGTCATCATAGTCAGCTCATGCAGCTAATCAGTTCACAGTAGAACGTCTGCCCCTCCCTTACACGCAGCGTAGCTGTGATTGCTGTTCACTTGCAGCCTTACAGGAACCTCCGCTCTTTATAAAGAAAGTGGGGGCCGTTTCATAGGTTATGTTCTCGTTTGATGATCTCTTATCTTTGGAATTATTCATTGACATTGTTTTAATTTAAATGTCACATAGAAAGAACTGCTTTTGGTTCCATTTGCAAAGACGTGGCTGGCTTCTCTGTCCTTTGACCGAGGCAGTTTGGGATTTTTATTTTTGTTTTGTCTTCCATATTAAAGACGCCATTTGATAGTCCCTCCCTGTTGCAATGTGAGGCCTGAAAAGCATTTGTATTTTAAACTCACTGTTTAGGTTGACTGCCATACATTTTTTTTTTTTAGGGTTGAGCCCTGGTGTACGAAGCATCTACAAAGAGCAGCCTCATCAAGGAGTCTCTGTATCCACAGGAACCTCAAGGGCTTTGCTGGGGTCTCTTGATGAACAAAGTATTGAGTGAGAACTCTAGCTGCTTATCTGGGCAAAGATCCATCTTAATCACGAGAGAAGTAGATTGGAAATACAGAGCTTTTCGTGGTAAGGCAATGATTTCAAGTAACCTCAGTGGTGAAAACTGCAATCTCTTCCTAAGTTTGGTAGCTGTAGATGAGCAAGGATTCATTCAGATAATGCAGAGCTGAGATGGGAGCAGTAGGCTCCCTAACTAGTGTAGACCACTAGTGTAGGCCTGTCAATAGTTTGCGTGGGAGTTAAATAATGAGAGTCACACTTACCTAGAGTAATACTGTTCATGATCTGAGAGCTAAGGGACCAGCAGGTTCTGGAAAAGGTGAACTCTTTACCTTTAACTGGGTAATGACCTAGTTTGATGGTCCACCCATGCTCTGTTTAGTTACTTATGTTCACGCCAAAACTAGTGAGGAGTCAACATACCAGAGATGTGGGGCAGAACATTTTCCAAAAAAGGACACATTTCCAGAAAATTTTCCAGTGCTTTATTTTTCCGTGGGAAATTTTCCTTTTCTAAGAATGAATTGCTAGAATCTAAGAATGAATTGGAGTGTAATTGCCCTGTAATATAGCCCTTGATATAATATAGTCCTGTGGTTTTCAACTAATAAATGAGTCTGTCTGTTGGTACTAGTTAATTATTAAGCATTGAGGTAGAGCCAGGCTATAGGCTTTGACCTCAAGGAAAGAGAGCTCCCACCATTAAAATCCTTTCCTGTGCTGAAAGTGGGAGGAGTAACAGCCTCAATTCGATTAAGTTAATTGTGCAATTAACTAATTAAGAGTTCAGCCTCCAACACTAGGTGCACACTTGTAATTGCTGTACATATAGTAGATAGCTCATGTTAAAAGCAACAGAGGGCTCTTTCCTTTCCTGTCCCATTTGAGGGGTTCAGATAGGCCTCAGTCTTGGTTGGGGCCATAACACCAACAACTTATAAAATGCCTAAGGTTTATATTCAATCAGATATCACTTGCTATTTCTATCTGCAGCATGGCTGAATGAAGAGAGCGATAACTGTCACGTTGCACCAACACCTGCTTTTAAACTTGGGCTGTCATTTTTGGGGGACCCTAAGAGATTTAGTTGCTGAAAGCACAGTGGGTAAATTTTCCTAGTGTATCTAAGTGTTAGACTCATTTTAGAAGCTGTTGCCCTCTGTCAAACCCCTTTTTCATGTATTTGTTAATACTCCATTTAAATCAGAAGCTCTTTGTTATGATGGGCTTGTGCATCAACTCTTGACTTCTTCCCATGTTATTTTGATGGTTCTTAATTCTGTGTCTGCTATAGACCTCCATGATGCCGTTGGTCTGCCTTGATGTCTCTTGCCTTGAGGATACCAGGGTGATGCCGTATCTGTTGTGCTGTTGGGTCTTTCCTCCATGCACATGTCCCAGCCGTCCCCATTTGCATCCATGATTACTAATCTTGTTTGCTTTTGTTCCGTTCTTCCCCAGCTTATATCATTTTTGCTTTTCTCTGGCTGCTGACTTTAAGGATTTCCTTAAGGCAGCTGTTTAGGATGATTTGGTGTTTAGCTAGTAACGCAATCCCCTTTCGATAAGCCCAACCTTAATTTTCCATGAGAAAGAGCTTTTGTTTGCATGTTTTCTTTGTTTTTAAAGAATCAGTAAAGGAAAGAAACAAAGGAGAGAGAGAGATGATGGTATTAAAACTCTTTAAAGATGTTCTAGAGCACTTCAGTTGGACACCTTTGATAAACACGTGGTGAAAGAGTATAATTTTCGTTGGCTGTGCACTCAAGAGTTCACAGATTCGATTTATTTTACCTTGGACCAAGCAGGAACATCACTGCCACACAGAGCTCAATCTTCCCCTTAGCAACAGAGCAGATACTTTGCTTATTACTGGCAAGGTATCAAACTTTGCATAAGCTACAGCTGAAATGGGAAAAATGAAGGCTGGATCAGAGTCAAATGGAAGTTTCACATTTTAATATTTTATCGCCTCAAAATATCATCCTCATTTTAATTTGAGTGATTCTCGAACCTAACTCACCCGAAGCTAATGCACTCAACACAGTTCCTACTTAGATTTCTCTGGTGGCCAAAGTCTGCCTAGTTTCCACATTCATTTGAATACAGAACCTATGCCCTAAAGTCTTGTTGCTTATCCTTAGCTTTCAAAAACTGAACCCATTTTCCTGACAAAAAAGCTGTTAAAATGTTTCATTTCAAAGTACTTACTAAAGACCTTCATGTTCTCTCCCTATTGTTGTCTTGCAGAATTTAGTTTTTTATCTAGAACATTAGCTAAAAATAAAAAATGAAAAGTACCTCTCATCTTTTGAACTCCCAAGTTTTCTGTAAGGAAGAATTGTTAAAAAAAATCAATAATACTTTGTATCATATTTTCTGTATGTTTTTCATTTAAAAAAAGAAGTGTGCACATTTTCAGAACAGAAAAGGTTAGCATCCTCTGCAAAAGGAATTTTTAAAGGAGGCCATTTTCTAGATGAAAAAGCAGTTTTGTTTAAAAAAAATACAACTATCTCTAGCAAAAAGACTGAGATGTGCATTAAAGAGTGTTATAATAGGCTATAATATCCAGGGGTGGATGCGTAGGGGGTGCACGTGCACCCCTTGAGAGTGCTGGGGCAGCCCCTGCTAAGTTGCGCTCCCCTGTGTAGCCGGCAGGCAGGGGGCAGGTGGGAGCACGAGTGCCCCCTCTGTGAGTGCCGGCCAGGGAGTGTGGGGAGTGCAAAAGCAGGACTTCCGGAAGTGGCGCGGCGCTTTCATGGTGAGTCAGATTTGGCTGTGGGGGGGACCCCCGGGGGACCCCCCCGGCCAGTGGGATTGGCCAGCGGGGGACTGCCCCCACCCCAGTTGCTGACTAGTGTCAGGGAGGGCACGTGCCCCCCGGACTCAAGAGGCACCAGACACCCATGATAATATTTGATACTGTTGTTGTTTTTGTGTTACTCAGGGACATCTTGGCCTGTCTCTTGATGCAGAAAAAGGAGAGAGTAGCATGGCAAGAAAGAAATGATTAGGGCTGTGTGAAGCTTTGGGTACTCATTCGATTTGGAGGAGATTTGGCCCGGTTTGGCAGCCGAATCTGAATTGAATCGGGAGACCAATAGAAAGGTCTGAATCGAGTCAAAGCTCTCCAAATTGATTCAGAAAAGATTCAGAGAGCTTCAGAGAGATTCACAGATTCAGGCAGTCCCCGCTCACTGCCACAGTAAGTAGGGGGCTGGTGTGGGTGGAGACTGAAGGAGGGGCCCACTCTCCCAGCCCCATCAATGACTGCCCCACCCAGCCCCAGAATTACTGGCTCTTTAAAAAAAAAAAAAAAAGAAGCTGCAGCACCACACTCACCAGCTGCTGCAGCAGCCATCAGGGCTTCTGGGGGCTCATGGCAGAGCCCCCCATGCAAAGCAGGGCAGTGGGGTACAGTGATGATTCCCCCCCTCCCCCGGCCTGGCAGAAGCCAGTGAGTGCAGGGCTTTTTTTTTTTTTTTTTTTTTTTTTTTTTTTAACTGTGGGACACTGGGGCAGGTGGGGCAGCCCTTGATGGGGCTGGGAAAGTGGGCGGGGGATGGGGCCTGTTTGATTCAGAGATTCTGCCAATTTGGCAGCGGCCAAATCACCAAATCAATTTGGGACGGTGATTCGAATCACCGAATCAAATCGGCCAAATTTGAATCCAAAGCAAATACTAGCCGCTTCACACAGGCCTAGAAATGATATGGCCTCTGTAGGAAATATGCTGAAGATAAGATGGGCAGTGTTTCTAGTGTTCCTCTCTAGATACAAGAGCCATTTTTGATCCCGGTGGTCTACCTGTGGATTGGGAGTAGAACAAGGCAAAGCCATTTTACTCCTGTGATATAAAAGATGCACTGTGCTCTCATTAATATTAAGCATGCGGTGTCTGTCCAAAAGGGAGTACTGAGATGAGTCAGCCTCAGTACTTGCTCCTTCAAACCATTGTTAGCACTAAGCTGGATGCGGCCAGGCCCTCAGTGAGTTCCTAACAAAGCCACATCATTAACTCAAAGTCAGAAGAAGACTTTTGTATAAGCAAAGGAGTTTCTCATTGTATTTGGAGCTATTGCCTGCATTCTGGTACCCACTATGTCAGCTGCAGATAATGAAGAAGTATGCTGGAATAGGAAACATTTCCATAGCATGAATAGGAACTACCAGGTGGTATATGAAGCTGGAAAAAAATGATCACTAATGTACTGGTAAATTATCTGTGGTCTAGCCAGATGCTAACATTTTCCAGATGTCTGAACTCAGCCAGGTTCTTAAATCATGGTCACTGAAATCTGAATGGTTACTTACTTGGTAGGTTTATGATGTAATGATGCCTGACTCGTTTAATTTCCTTTTAAAAGGACCCATCATATGGGTAAGAGCAACAATATACGCTGGTGACATAAGTTAATTATATGGTTATTGGGAGATAAAGTGGTATTGGGAAGCAAGTTAGCATGGCTTTTCTAAAAGAGTTAAGGTAATTCTCAAGAGTTCAGTGACCTCTTACAAAGTCTCTACGCCACTTAAGCCCTGCCTCATCGGGCCCGGGAGTCTGCAATTCTCTCTTACAGGATTCATCATAGTGAGCCTCTGATGTATAATAGATAGAGCACAAGCTTGGGACTCAGGATGGTCTGAGTTTTACTCCCTATTCCGCTACTAATCTTCTGAATGACTTCGGGAAAGTCATCTCTCTTCTCTGTGCCTCCTTTTTCTCCCTTTCTGTAAAATAGGGCCAACGGAACTGACCTTTTTTGAAAAAAAACAAATAAGCAAAAAAGCTCTTTGCTTCACGGTGCCTTATCTACACATGCCTATTAATAGGCCACAGTAAATTCCAGTGCTTATCATGCTAGTAAACTCCAGTGCTTATCATGCAGTCCAGTACTTATCATGCTTAGCAAGCATGCTTATCATGCTTAAGCATGCTTATCATGGAGCTCCAGCTAGCAAGAGACCCAGGGGTCAACCTGCTAGCCCAGGGCTGCTCCAACCCAGCTCAGTGTGCTGCAGAGGGGCTGGTTGGGGCACAAATGTGCCTCACTGTGGGGCTAGCTGGCAGGCAGCCCCCCTCACTGAAGCACCCTCATGCCCCAGCCAGCCCCATCACCATCTACACATGTGCTGCTGCGGAGTAAAAAACTCCACAGCAAGGAGTATTTACAAGTACTTGTACCTACCCGGTACTTGTATTTACAAGTACTACCCTGCTGTGGAGTTTATTACTTTATTCCAGCCTAATAGCTCTGCACATGTAGATGCCAAGATGTTTATTGTGGAGCGAATTAATCTACTTCACAGTAAACTTCGTATGTAGACGTGCCCAAGGTGGAGTAAACAACATTACAATTACTGTGCGCTAAGGAAATCCACAGGGTGCATTAATGAGGAGTAGCTAATGTGTTGTAAATTCATCACCTAGCTGAGGGCCTTTCACACAGGACACTTAGTACGTGTTAAATCTGTGTGGGTGCCTGTAGATGTGCCAGGAGGCTGCTCTGCTGCACTGTAATTACTTCATATGGCTTGCCGTGCAAGTCTCTGATCATACGGGGGGTCCTTCTCTGGACTCTCTCGAGCTTTACCACGTCCTTGTTGAAGTGCGGCGCCCAGTCCTGGACACAGTACTCCAATTGCAGTCTCATCAATGCTGAGTAGAGTGGAAGAATCACTTCCCTAGTTTTGCTGGAGATGCATTGATTCATGCATGTCAGGGTGTTATTTGCCCTTTTGGCTACAGCATCGCACTGCCAGCACATATTCAGACTGTGGTCTATTATTACGCCCAGGTCCCTTTCATTCATGGTGCTGGTCAGTTTAGCATTGCCAAACCTGTAGGTGTTGGGGTTTGTTCATCCCAAGGTGGAGCACTTTACATTTCTCGACATTGAACTTCATTTGATTCCAATCTGCCCAACTCTTCAGCCTGTCTAGGTTCGCCTGTATCTGCAGCCTGTCTTCAAGCGTGACCATGCTTCCCCATAACTTGGTATCATCTGCGATCTTGGCCAGTGAGCTCTTCACCCCCACATCCAAATCATTGATAAAAATGTTGAAAAGCTCTGGACTAAGCACTGACCCCTGTGGGACACCACTGGCCACTTCTCGCCAAGATGACACAGATCTGTTCATTAGGACTCTCTGGGTCCCACCCCACAACCAACTTCCTACTCACCTAACTGTCTCACGGTTAAGCCCACGGTCCTCCAATTTTCTCACGAGGACTTTGTGGGATCCTAGATCAAAGGCCTTTTGGAAGCCAAGGTATCCAATGTCAACCTCCTCTCCCTCATCCAGGTGACAAGTTACCTGATCGTAAAAGGAGATGAGGTTGGTAAGACGAGACCTGCCCGTGACAAAGCCATGCTGGTTGTCATTCAGAATCCCACCTTCTGCAAGCCTATCGCACATATACCCCTCAATGAATTTTTCCAGGGTCTTCCCTGGGATAGAAGTTAGGCTATAGTTACCCAGGTCCTCCCTCCTCCCTTTCTTGAAGATGGGCACAAATTGACCCTCTTCCAGTCCTCAGGGACCTCTCTGGAGGGCCATGAGTTTTGGAAAAGTTTTTCCAGCAGTCCCGCAATGATGGCCATGATGCTGTCACACTTAGCACATGTTTCACTGCTTGAACACACAGTCACTTGCAGTTTAAGTGCAGCTAACACGTCCTAAGTGTAACTAGCAAGGTGGCCCTGAGTTTGTGGTCCCTTCCCCATGTGGACAAACGCTTAAAGAACCCTAAAGCTGGCTATATAAATTGTTTATTGGTGAGAAGTAACTCGTGTGCTGTGAAGTCTCACCCCAGAACCTTTTGTATCTTCAAACAAGATACAAGACGATATTCTCACTAAAAGACCTTTAATGTTTGAAAAAGAGCGGCAGACAGACAGCACCTTAGGATTCTGGGCTACTTATAATAGGGGCAGGACTGAGTGGGTTTAGCTTTTAGGCACAGATTTCCAAAGGCATTGTCTAATGAGGCAAAGAGGTGTCTTGTACACTCCACTAGGTGCAAAAGCCGGCTAGGCATCTGTCTCATGCTGAATAGGAGACTGTCACTTAGGTCACCTGTTCCAAGCACTTTCCTAGATCCCTTTAGGCGCTTACCTCCATCTTTGGGCACCTAGGTACCTCTTAAAATCTGGCTCTTAGCAGCATGATGATTTGATATCTTCCTTTGTCAGCTTGTTCTATTGCATTAATGTTCTTTATAGGGGGTTTTTTAAATCTTATTTCACATTTTCCCTTCTTCAGTGTGAGCCCATTAGTCCTTGTTCGGGCTTCATTGACTGATGAGAATAATTGGTCCCTGTCCTCTATATTATATCCCTGTAAGTATTTGTAAAGAGTTATCATGTCTCCCTTCAGTCCTCTTTTCTCTCTGCTTAAAGATTCCCAGTTCACTTAATCTTTCCTTGTAACCTCCCCACCCTCCACCATTTTATACGTCAGATAATTGAGCTTAATTACTTTGCAGACATACCGCATTCTGAAGAGAAAATTGAAAAGGAGGGGAGGATAAAGTGCATTGAAAAAACACAACAGGGTGATTTCCCTGCTGGCTGAGAAGCTTCAAAGAGGGCTGGGCTGTTGTTCACAGATTGAATTGAGAGACAGCAGTTACATGGGTCTACAGGGCCTAGCATAATCAGGCCTTTATCCCAAATTGCAATAGTGTCTGGAGGTCCCAATAACAATGATCTATAACAATAATATCCTGGGTTGATGGATTTTTAGATTCTCTGAAGGGATCTAGTCTGAAGGAGGCTAATTTAATTCTGGACTAGATGCTCAGGGACACCCAAGCAGAACTTGTCATGCGTAAGGATGGGGCTTAGGTTGCTTTATGTGATTTTTTTTTTCCTGCCAACTTGATCCTGGGGATTGTCAGGAGCCTCAGTTAGCCTCTGGCAAAGGTCAAATTGGCCTCAAGTTTTTTCTAACTTGTGTCGGCAAATAATGGTCCTTGTTCTCTGATCAGGCTCTCGCTAACTATGGATAGAAACCACGAAATACCAAAAAAATATGTTGGCAATCTCCATCTCTACAGTAAGTCACAGCAAAATCCTATTCACACAACACACACATTTTAGAAAACCTCAGATTCCTCTAATGGGAATAGAATATGCTCCCAAAACTAAGAGGTCTAGTAAGAGGAAGAAAATAGTTCATTGTTGAGAATAAGGTTTCATGATATATTTGCAGACCAAGAATCCCTTGGATCACTCAGGAGAAAAATAAAAAGGGTAAATATGTCCATCCCTTTTCCTTCTGGTGCTGCCTCTACAGCCACTGTTTCCAAACCACCTATCACTGTCACTCTTTACACTGAGTTAATTAAAACCTGTATTTTATAGATCGTGACTCTTCCCACTTCCAGCCTGCAATACTGAAAGGATGCAGCTGGCAAGAAGTAGAAGAAGAAAACTTACCAACATGAGTGGCGAATTTCTGATGCCTATTCCCAGTTAAGCCCAGTTTTTTCCAGGCTTTGGTTTTCCCTTGTGCCCCATTGACAGCCGTGACTGTTATAAAATAGCTACTGGGCTACATGCTATGCTTGAATGATGAATTCCTCCCAGTGACACGAGCAGGAGTAGATTACAGGGCACCAGGACAGTGTGCCTATACGATACTGGTAACTGGGGTCAACCATAAGACTATCCTTAAGTCCATATGCATTGACCATCTACGCTAAAAAACCTTAAATTTACCTCCTAGGTGTGGTTCAGCTTGCCCCTGGGAGCCCCAGTGAATGTTGGGGTATGAGGCCTTTCCCCCTTTCTACTTCTTCCCTAGCCTGCCCCTTTTTGCAGTGTGTTCAGAATTCACCCCCCACCGCAGTCCTCCAGCGCAGAAACCCCGCCAGCCATAATCCCACTATTTCTTGTTCTTGACTTCCAGGCCTTCTATATTTAATTTCCTGTTTTGCAGGAGGAAGCCTAGATGGAGAGACAAGTTGTCCACAGATTCCTAGAAGGGCCCAAGTTGAGAAGCAGGAAGCACACCGTTACGGATCACAAGGTAAGATGCAAAGGGAGGGTCAGGTCACATGGCTCAGCATGGCTGAGGATCACTCTCGCGGTTGCCCCCTATATCAGTCTATATGGCCTGTGAACTGAAAGGCTGGGAGGTTTTGCCAGTGAAGGATATAAGACACCTGCCATTTGTGCCACGGCTGAGAACTGCTCCTTGTGACCGTCTGTCCCTCTGTGTTCGTGAAGGATTCAAATGGGAAAGTTTTTCTCCAGTAAGACTGTGCCTGGGCTCCTACTGAGAAGTGGCCAATTATGAATCAGAGTGGGTGGGAAACAGAGGCTGGTAAAACATGCATCAGGGATGGTCCTGAAATGGCTGTGTTTAAATGCCCATTTCAAACATCCTCTGCATCTGTTGTTCCTGGATCTGATTCAGGAACTCTGATACAAACAAATGTGATTCACAAAGATATTGCCTGGCAATCTGGGATAAAAAAAATACATGGTCACCTGAGCCCCTAGGACTACACGGGCCAAATTCGCAAATGTGGCTGCACATGGTTGTGCGTGTGTGCAATTTTTGCTTGCATATAATGATCCTGAGACACGTAATTACCCTGTAGGCACAATTCATGAATTGTGAGATCCCTGGGTCTGTAGCCCATTAGAAATGAAACATCTTTTATGCATGTTCCCCCATTTCCATTTGATGTCATCACAACAGGAGACCACACCAAAACAGGCATAGACTTGCTGTGTCATTTTATATCAGGAGAAACTCAGAATCGGTGGATGAGAAAAGAAGCAAGGAAAAGCATAATATTGTCTCTTGCATGCTATAACATTAAGACAGGGGTTAATTTGGACTCACAAAGTGAAAATGTCAAGCTTCATTTATATTCCAGTGCCAGCGTTAATTACCTTTCCCTTTTCTTAGCAACCACTCTTGTGTTCTGTTTCTTCGCTTAAAGCTGATAATAAGCTGTCCATCTATATAACCATTTTGCTGACACAAATCATGATGGATATGAAAAGCAATAAAAAGCTAGTCTAATGAGACACAGCTAAGAATGAGAAAGGGAAAAAATTGAACCACGTTCTTTAATCATCAGCACACAAAGGCAACTGGAATAAATTTTTTTTCAAGGAGGCCTCAGTTCTATTTAAATGTAAAATACACCGACATGTTTTAAGAATTGCAGTAAACTATGGATTTCTGATGAGTATTATCCTTGTAATCCCAGCCAAAAAAATAGTTGTTCAAATGAGGCCAAAGGCTTATGCTTAAGTGGAATGTAAAACTGTCTGTGGATACAATGAGGTCGCTGTGAATACTCAAGTTGCATACATTTGCACTGGAGTAAGTAGGTTCATTAAATAATCTGCATAACTTCAATAGTATCAGCATAACTTCAATAGTATCATACAACTTACTACAATGGGTCTGATTCTGATGATACTGTAGGAGTAAATAACAGTGAAGTGAGGGAACTGGGCTTATTTAGTATGGAAAAGGGAAGACTGAGAGGGGGGATTTAGTAACAGCCTTCAACTACCTGAAGCAGGGTTCAGAAGAGGATGGAGCTATACTGGTTTCAGTTGTGACAGGTGTCAGAACAAGGAGCAATGGGCTCAAGTTGCAGCAAGGGAAGTATAGGTTGGATATTAGGAAAAACTTCCTTGCTAGGAGGGTAGTAAAGCACTGGAACAGGTTACCCAGAGAGGTGGTGGAAACTCCATCTTTAGAGGTTTTTAAGACCCAGGTAGATAAAGTCTTGGCTGGGATGATTTAGTCGGGGATGGTCCTGCTTTGAGCAGGATGTCAGACTAAATGACTTCCAACCCTAATTTTCTATGCTTCTGTGACGTCTATACCAGAATAAAACCAATTAGAAACAGGCCCAAAAAGGTTGAGTCTTCTGCTGCTCACCAAAACTAGCTCAAAGAATAACCAAACCCATAATCCTACTGGACAAGAGAATGAAGTGATTATACCCTGTCCTGCATGGGCTTTTAGCAGGTTTTGAATCTGAGACTTGTACAAACTAAAAGCAGACACTTCCACTATTCGTCAGCTAAGGCAGTAAAGGCCAGCGGCTCCAATAGTGTAAAAGGGCAGAGTCCATTCAAGTCAATGGAGCAATGTCAATTTATACCAACCTGGGATCTGGCCCAGTATCCATTTATGGAGACCAGTAGCAGATTCATGAGACTATGAGAATAGTATAAGCCTCTCTTTGAGTCCTCACTTATTCATCTTACTGTTAAAGGTTGTTTAGCTCTGTATAATGTGTTGACACTGGAATGCCTCCTTCAAAGCATCCTGGGGTCTAAGCAGACACGGGCAGCCCTCAGACTTACGACCCAATTGGTTCCTGAAAACCGCATCTTAAGTTGAAATGTAACTCGGAACCGATTTTCCCATAGGAACAATGTTATAAATGGGGGATTGATTCCTGAACCAAGGCCCAATACCCTATTTTCACCAAAAATACCCCAGAATTTTGTACTCAATCAATTATAGATGAGTAATATAGCTACATTAATGTATTTATATTATAAATAGCAATCGTATTGATTTGGAAGGACTCCTTTGAAGCGACTTTGCTGGACTTTTTGAAGGGCTTTTTGCACGGTGGATTGGCGCAGGGAGATGGGCGGCACAGCAAACTTGTCTGCTGGCGTGGCATTGTGTTGGATTGAGCATCATAAAGTCAAAACCTACATCAGAAAGTCAAAACAGTGTGTCATAAGTACCATTCGTCATAATTCGAACGTCGTAAAATCAAGGGCTGCCTGTATTTAACTGCCATGTGGCATACAGTATCAATTAAGGCTCCTGTTATAACTCCTGTAATCAGGAGAAGGGATTGGGGGTTTGAGTCTTTCAAGAAGAAGATGATGGTCAATAGGATTAAGGATTTTGAGCAGATGATAGACATTTTCCATTTTGGGGTATGAAAGCTGTATTCTTGGCATCCTTGCTAGAATTATCAGGCAACAGTAAAATGTACTAGCTGGGTTTGGAGATGGCATGTACTTAACTTTCTCTCCTTATGTCCCCCCAGTGTGTGTTTGTATTCACAAGCCTAGCTGTCACTAGTGTCCACCACCTTTACCTACATTTCCCATTGGTCTGGTTAAGAGAGGAGAGATGGTCTTGTGGGTAGGTCATGAGTTTTTCTTTCTGTGTACATGTTGACAAATCACTTTGTCCCTGCATTTCAGAGCTTTCTTCATCTCCCAGGTTTTCTATCCATTACAACATCCAGGTTGAGACTTGGCAAGCTGCCTAAAGCAAGTAGATACTCATTCCCCATTAGAAACTAATAGGAATCAGGCTTCCAGAACCCGTAGGCAGCTTTGAAATGAAATACTGTCATCTCATAGAGTCGGATGCCTGAATGCTTACCCTCCACTTTCTTTGCTCAGTCTGGCTGGGAAATGACCACAGCCCAAGCAAAAGTATTGCTGTGTGTCAGCAGCAGGGTTTTGGGGCTACCAGGTTTCATTTCGGTGATCACAAAGAGAGCGTGTTACATTTGTAGCAGCATCTCCCTTGACAGCTTTCCATAAGGCTCGCATCCCTGTACCTGAGAGCAAGAATAATCTAAGCCAGGCATTATTTTCTGAATAGTGGTATTGTCTTGGTAAATGCCATGCAATCTGGCATGTGGGACTGTTACCTTGGTAATAAAATCCACATAATATGATTAAAAAAGGACAATAGAAGAGAGACATAATTCCAAAGGCACCTTTTCTCAGAGACCTCTAAGCAGCAAGTCCACAAAATGGCTATGACTTTACTTGAATGCAGCACCTTTTGTTTGAAATAATAGCTCGTTGCTCTGTGGATTTGTAGAAACACAAAGCTTTGGCTTTCCTATCCCATTCACCCAGCTTAGATTTTTCCTGCTCTGTTGAGAAAACAGAACACACAAATGCTATTGGTGGACCCAAAATAGAGTTAAAAAAATCACTTTTGTTGAGTGAGGCTGGGAAAGGGAGAGTATAATTAGCTGGTTATACAGGAACAGATCTCTCTCTCTCTGCTGAAAATGTATGTCGTTTCACGAAGGCCACCAGGGTCCTGCACTTCATAGTTTCATAGTTTCTAGGTTCAGAAGAGACCCGAACAAATCATCAAGTCCGACCCCCTGACCTGGGTAGGAATGAGTGCTGGGTTCATAAGACCCCAGCCAGATATCTATCCAACCTCCTCTTGAAGACCCCCAAGGTAGGGGAGAGCATCACCTCCCTTGAGAGCCCATTCCAGAGCCTGGCAGTGTATCCCAGGAAATGGTTTCCATAGATCAACACTTGAAGAGTACGGTGCAGTGTGGAGACACCCAAGCTAGCTCTCTAAATAAGGCAGCTTTTAGGCACTGAAAGTAGCTTAGAGCTCAGCATGGGCTGAGATGCTGATTGAATTAGGACGTGTGGAGCACCATGCCACCCTGGCTAGATGGCTTCCAGTGCCCAAAGTAGCTCATTTAAACCTGGCTTGTGCACCTCTCCACACTGTGTTGTAGATGTACTCTCTGACCTGAATATTAAGGCATGCACAAGAGCTGCCCCTGCATTCCCAATCCACATGCAGAACACAGCAGGGAGTCTCCATGGTGGAAAATGGTCCTTCTGGCTTTGTAGTAATCTATGAATGGCTGTGCTGGGGTGAAGGACTGGTGAAACTGCTCCCACTGAGGTTTCTAACAATCTCTTCCGGGCCATACGTTAGGGTCTCTACCACCGTTCCCTTTCTGGGAGCAGGAAACATCACTGGTCCCAGAGCAGGCACATCTGGGTGGAATGGGGTCAGTAAAGGGCAGTAGGCAGCTGCCAACAGGAGCGTTGCCTAGAGCAGCAAAAGCTGCCTCTGTGTGCTGTGCATCCGAGTTCAGCCATACCATTAACCTGCCACACTGTAACCTTTCTGACTGCCTTAATGGATGGGATAGCACTTACACCTGTAAGGTCTGTACATAGAAACCATCCTTTTCCTAAGAGGGGTGAATTAAACAGGAAAGAGCATCAGCGTTTGGATGAAAGGGGAGGCGAGCAATAAGCTCTTTCCTCTCACCTCCAGATGTCTGTTAAGGTTTTCCTGTTTGGTTAAAATAGCTTCTGTTTCCCCTAGAAATAAAATAATTGCTCTGAGAACGTGTAATAATGTGTGATAACCACGCTGGGGTTAACCCCATGGACATGCGTAATAAATGGCGCACAACTCTCCAAGTGAGGAAAACAAGGAGATGATTGTACACCTACAGGACAGAAACCCGGCTATAAAAATGAACCCTTAAAGGTTGCTAAGTGCATCTGCTATTACGGGGGCAGTAGGACCACACACCTGCACTGACTTACATGGGGACTGGGCTTCCAGGAAATTGTACAGATCACTGAAGGACTCGGTGAGGCAGAAGCAATGTAACACCTACCTTCACACGACAGAATATGCACATATTACACAGAATATGCTGTGTGTTACACAGGCTGTAGTGGCTTCGCCTCCAAACTCATCGAATGCATCACTTGTGCCTCACCTTCCACTCCAGCATGGTTCCCCTCCAAGTTGACTTCAACCCTCTTTCCTCGCATTGAAACTGCTCCGGCTGAGGTTGCTAACAATCTCGTCTGGGCCATACATTAGGGTCTCTACCTCCATTCCCTTTCTGGGAGCGCCAGGCAATGTTTCCTCCCAAAGAGAGAGGCTGGCGTTAAGTGTGCTGCAGTATATACATGTGGAGGTACAGAATTGGTAGGCATTGTCCTTTACATTCAGGCTTTCTCCCATGAGGTTCCTGTGGAGGTTGCTATGGAAATCTAGGATGAATAATTAAGTATAAATACATGTCTGTTTTTTCTGTTTTGTCAGCTACATTTTGAAGGGGCCTTCTCTCTACTGCAGAGAGGTAGGACGTAGATGACAGGCAGGTGTTGGATAGAAACACAGGGGGGGTCTATTGTCCTCTAAAGATCCAGTTGCATGAGGTTTTTAGCACTGCTTTGTAAGGAACTGGAGTGTCCTGGACTCCCACTGAAATAAGTGGAAGATGCAGACACTTAGCCCCTGGCAGGACTGAGCATAAATGGACAAAAAAAAAGTGCGCGCAGAGATGTCTGTGTCTACAGAGATCCCTGCAAACCTGGACACTGGAGAAGAGACAACGGCACTGCAGGTTCAAATGACAGGCTGCTATACCTCTCCTGACCCAACAGCTCCAAGGCACATAGCTGCACAGTCTCCATCATTCCCCAAAGCAGCGAGCAGATTAGGTTTATTTACCTGTACGTCTGGAAAATCTCTTGGTCTTTAAATAATGCTCTGCTCCAGTCCTCTCTAAATGCCTGCTGTATAGAGGATCGTGCAGTTGGAAGCGGTTTCTACTGCCCCGGTGCCTTTTCTCTTGGTCATCCCATCTTTTGAGGATTGCATGAAGACTGAGCACAGCCTGGCACTGTACCAGCTAGAGGGATGACATGGTAATACCATCATTTTGGCATAAACCACCCACCTTTTCCTGCCATGTGAGGCAATTTGTGTTCTTGTATAGTGCAGGAAGCATGGAACAAGCTGGCCTCTATTTCCCCCAAACTGGTGCACTTCAGAGCTGGTAGTAGCTGAGATTTCCCATCCTAGGCTTACTCTAGGCAGTGGAAAAACTCCCAGTAGTTTTAGTGGACTAGCCGAAAAACACCCCAAAAAGCAGCCCAAATCCAAAGATTATGTGGCTGCCTCATGATTGGTACTTCGAGTTAAGCTGCTTTCCCCTGCACTTCCATTTCTTTCTCCTTTCTCTGGTATTTCTACATCTTAAAACATGACCCATTATAACTTGAACTGGAAGCTTATAGGAACCATTAGCTATGGACAGACTCAAACCTTCCAGTCACCAATGCGGTACATTTTCATACTGGGAGTTTTGAGAGGCAGCAACGTTCAGAGGAGGTCTGTCACCGCTAGCTCTTGCAGTCCAGCTGTTTGTCTTTAAAGGTATTTTGTGTAGCATCTCAGACACCAGGTCCTACAGCGATTATGTATATCAAAAATGCCTAACCTAGACTGGCAGACTCATCTGGTACTTTCTGGGTTTCATGATGATAAACTAGCCACAAACCTTTTTTCTTTTCAACACGTGCAAAATCAGCTTCCATTCAATAGTTTTTTCCACCTGAATAATCGTATTTTCCTGGATTCCACTTTGAAGCTGTAGGCTCTAATTGTCCCCATTACAGAGTAAAGCATAATCGTTAACTATAACACCCAGCTCCACTGTCATGATCCAAATGTTTCATTGCAATACTCCAAATGCCGCACTCCTGAAGCAAGTTCTGTATTGGGGAGAATTATGAAATTCAGAATAACGATGCCAATCTTGGAGAACAAAGAGACTCGATTATACAGCTCAAGGGTTTTCCAGCGGTACCTAAAAATCAATCAAGATGCCAAATTGTGTGCTATTTGCTATTTTTCCCCTTTGCTCATCACAGTACATATCAACTCACTTTTCAAATATTTATCACCCATTTGCATGGCTCCCATAGAACTGGAATCCTTCATTGTCAGATGTTTTTGACAGCGTCTCTTCCATTGTCAAAATGTTGTTTCCAAAGGGCTGTCATTACAGGCGGTTGGGTTTGTTTGGTTGTTTATTAATGTTATTTTTCTCCACTACATAAAATGCCGAAGAACACAGCGAGCAATTATTAACACCAAATCTTGATGGGGAAGAACAGTTGGACCAGCTCATCTCCTAGAAAACCACTCACATAATGTAAACAGCTCGATGTAAAATGCTGTGCAGTGGGAGCCATTTGCAGCGAGCAACAAAGTTTATTGTTTCGACACAAAACAGCGTATTCTTGACTTCCATCTACTGGCACAATATCTATTATCTCTTTACATAGAGAGAGACGCTTCTTATCTGTTGAAACCTCTGTGCCAAACAGTATTCCAGTCTCACGATTAAATAACAGGATAACCTGAGAAAGCAATAATCCTCAAAATTATAGTAATCATGCTAAGTTCCCCATGTGCCATTTTGCATTCAACAGCTTTGGTTTATTTTTCTATTAATTTTACAGTACTTCAGTATACCCTGCTCTTCCCCCTTCCTCTCATAAAAAAAAAAAAAGCGAGATTAGCTTTAAAAAAAAAAAAAAAGTCATGAAATTTTAAAATAAAATTCCTCAGGAGAGGAAGGGGGAGGATTTGCTTTTAAGCTTTTAAGGTGCAATCAGATGCTGTTTTCCAGATTTTCTCTGTAGCAATAAAAGTACAAAGTCACTTTAAAAATTGGAGGCTGAGACGTGTTATCACATGTCTCTCAAGAGCTGAGGCATTAAGAAATGCACCTAAATGCACAAACCTTGTAACAAAAATCCTTGGAGTTGTCGATGCTGGTACTTTAACCCAAGCTTATGTACTGTGGCACCCGCTGACCTTCATATACACAAGTGGCCCTAATCCAAGGAAGATGAAAATCTTCCCTGCAAGAAGGTCCATCAGCTCGTGCACTAACAGTCCTGCTAAAACCCTTCAATCAAACCGAAGCTGAACTAACACGGTTCATAGGTCTCATGCTGGCTTTATCCACAGAGGTCCACAGAATCACCGATTGCTCCCGTTGCAAAGGCAGTGTTAAGATGTTCCCAGCGAGCAGTGAATAGAAACCACGGAGGTCAGATCAGCACTGTGAACCAAGCAGCAGGAGCATCAGTGCAATGAATTGCCCCCGCTAGGAACAGGAGAACCCCGAGATCTTGACCGCACCTCCAGATTTACGAACAATGTGGCATAAAGCGATGTGCCTGTAGTTCGTGCTCTTCCTACTGCCTGGTTATGGGTACTCCTGGAAACAGAAAGGTTTTCTTTACAAAAGTTTCTATGGCACATGACCCACATGCCTTGCCTCTTGGGTGAGCAACAAGCCCACTCAGCTGGGTAACAGCACCCAATGCAGTCCACCTCCATACATCAGGGTTAAAGAGCACATCTAGTCTGTCTAAATCCTTTCCACAGCTGAAAGCCTAAACTCAGCCTGGCTGTAAGGAGGGTGAAACCCTCATTAGCATTTTAAGTGTCACTAGGTGTGAAATTTGTCCCTATCGTGTTTTAGAGGGGAGAACTGGTCATTATGCGTGTAAGGTGGCCCTTTCATCATGCCAGGTGGTTCCTTGCTGTATCGTGGCTACTGATCAAGGCAACATGAAGTTAACCTATGTACTTGAAAACTCTTGGTACTCTGCACTATGCTTATTTTTCATGAAATCATTCATGAAATTTAACCAAATCTCTTCCAGCACAAGGTGTTTGTACGTACTGCTGAGAATCAGGGTGATTGCCTCAGCTAGATGTTTTCTGTTTCCATCAGGGTTTTCTCCACCAATTAGAAGGATCGTGCTTTCGCTGCAGTCTGGTCCTTCTTTGTGTTGCCTGTTTTACCACTGCCCTTGCCTACTCTGTCAAAGCTTCAGGAGCACTTTTGAAGACTCTCTGTTCAATTTGGGATTGCTTTTTTTCTTTTACCCTTACTAGTGCTTTCAGGTTTTCTTATTTTTATTGACTCCACATATTCCAAAATTATTTAGATCATGTGGTGTTATAAGGAAGTGATTATAGGTCAGCAGAGCAACAGCAATACTAACATTTGCTTTCCCATAGTGCAAGTGAGGGGGGAACAGCCGCTTTAAACCTCAGCTGATTGCAGGAAGAGAGTTCCACCGCCAGCTAGTGATGCCGCCACAAAAGTTTCGTCTGAAGCACAAACTCTTGCGTATCCTCCAGTTCATCCCAATAGCTCCACTATGAACCAAAAATGAAACGAAACAAAACAACAACAAAAAAGCATTCTTCCCCCTACAGACACCCAGTCCTGGTGATTTTAGATGTATTTTTGTTTCCTTGTTTTATCTGCATGAACATTTTGAATGGGTTTATAATTTGCCTGTGCTTCCATTTTATTATATCTGCCTTCCATCTGTTATTTTTATGGTTTATGTTACCATTCTCCTCTCACTCATGCCAGCGGCTCTACTGTAAAACTGATGTTGCATCTCTCCAACTTATCACCTCTCTCCAAAAATATATCTTGTGCATGATGGAATAAGAACTGCCTCGAGAGGAATAGATGGGTCCTGTATTAATAACTTGCTTGTAGGAGGAGCCTACACATTGGTTGTATTTGAGCAAATACTTCCCTCTTCCCACAGGGAAGCTTTACAAAGCAGAAATTTCACTAAATCCAAAGGCAATTCAGGCTGTATGGATGTGGCAGGTGTTTCTATGTGAAATAATAATATACAGCACACCCGTAGTTAGAAAATGCACTTCTACAATGCCTAACATCAAGTGGGGGGCAGATGCTAGGTATCGTTGAAAACAAGTAATAGCAATTTATTAATTAATGGATGAAATCCACCTCCATGTGGAAGGCCAGCTGTCACTTATGACTGTACATGATGCTCACGACTTCTGCTGCCGCTACTAATGAACTGAAACAAAAAACAAACTTATGAGATAAAGAGTGGTCTCCTCATTTTAGTGAGGATGAATTAAAGCGAGGAAATATTTGGCTATTGTACTGAAAGTCACAGCACAAGTTTGTGGTTGCCCCAAGGAACAAACTAGACCCCCCTGATTCCCAGTCTCATGCCTTAATTACTAGAGTGTCCCTTGCCTCTAGGATATAAAAAAGGTAGACAGTAGATCCTGTTATAATTATTTGAGAGGTAAAGGTTATTTTAGTGATACAGTTGGGAGAGATGTTGAACAACTGCCCTTCCTTAGCAATGTGTCCTCAAAAGCTTGTCTAATACCTCTCCCAATTATACAGATGGTCCGATAGAAGATATCACCCAAACAATCCTTGCTTCCTATACATTTCCTGAATCATCATGGCTACAACACCACTCCAGCCCTACTACAATTACTTATATAGTTATCTAATTTATTAAGACTGAGATTTCAGTTGAAAATCGATTGGAAATTTTTCAATAGACTTTTTTTTTTTATCAGAATATCAATTGGTTGAACCTGAACCTAGATCTCCAGCCAGAGTCTCAGAAGGCAGGGTCCTCCTCCAGGCCTGCTGCCCCACTGCAGTCCAGGCATGCCGGGAGTGACACTACAGGCCATAGCCAATGTCACCACCACACCCAAGGGGTGTCCCAAGCGAGAGGTCCCCCATCTCCTCCTCAGGCCCTACCCGTGCCCCAAGCCCATCCTTTCCACCTCCGTACTTCCCTCCTCTCCCGACCCTCACACGTCTGCCATGCAGGGACCAACTTCCCAGCAGGGCCAGGATAATCTCCCCACCTTGCTAGCATGTCCTGCTAAATGGAGCTGACTCTGGCCACAAGGGCACAGGGGAGGTGTTGGCATCACTGGGGCCATGAGCTCTTCACCCACTGAGGCCTGAGGGTTGTGGATCACCACATCTTCCCTGGTCAGTGGAGAAGCTGGGCACTGCAGGCTGGGCTGACTGCGATGCTTGTCCCTGAGAGATGCAGGGAACGATGACAGGATCTTCATTGTCGTCCTCTCCCTCTGTCAGGTCCGGGCTGGCAACAGTGGGGCAGAGGGCAGCAGCAGGGACCAGTAGGATGGGCATGGCTCTGCCAGCTGGTACTCACAGGCCTGAGCCAGGCAGCAGACTCTAGCCCTGGGTCAAGCTGCCTGGACACAGTGGTGCTTCTCTGGAGCCATGGCCTAGCTGCACCCAGAGGTGCAGGCAGCTCTGGTGGAGCACCTGTACCACAGCCCAGGCATCCGTGCAGTCCCTGTCCAGATCTGGCAGGGCCACAGCCATGGGACTGCAGGCCCGAGGGGCCTGGTGCTGTATCAGGTGGCAGCAGGTCACAGCCAGGCATGAGTTCTCACTACCAGGCTTTTGCAATGGGTAGGGAGTGTAGGGGCCACTTTAGGCCAGGGCTGCTGCAGCAGTCCAGGTGGCACAAGGGGCTGGCATCCCCAGACACCAACTGGTTGAGCCTGAGAAGCTCCTGAGGTCAAGTAGACCTGAGCTGGTCACCAGGGCAGCTTTTTATACTGCTAGGGTCAACACAGGTGTGCAGCACCTGCAGGGAAGCTGGGAAGGATCAAATTGCCTAAAGCGGCACAGTTCCCCCCACACCAACGTGTGCGTTCAGGCATGTGTGCTGAGGCACAAATCTCCAGCAGAAATTTGTTCTGCTGTTATTTTTGCCACGGCAGTGCCTGCATGTGTGGACATGCCCTAAGGCCACATCCACATGAGCGCAGGCGTTTGTTTCCCTGGTGACATGAAACAGTGGCACACCTTGGCCACATCCAGACAAGCGTGGCCGTGCGATATGTGGTGCAATAGACACGTTTGTGGCGTCACAGATCGCACGTTCCGTTGTTCTCCGCCCTGCAAGGGAGCAGTTCAGAGCGTTTTTTTGACCCCTGGATGGATATATATACACACACACACTTTATATCCAACCTCTTCAATATACTGGGATATATAAACGAAGGGGTAGATACATGATCTAGAGCAACTTTATGAAGGGTCCTCTCTTTCTGCCTAAAAATACAGATGTATTTGAGTTTCAGCCAGGCAGATTCCTGAAGCATCAGACCAGATTAGAGGAGGCGGCACTTATTAGTGGGCAACGTACTTTCTTTCCTCCTCTTTTTATAATATTCCAGGCACTAATGTAATTGAGTCTGGCCTATTACCAAGAGGTTTTTATTAAATCAGCACGGGATGAAATTAACGACCACTACGAAGATCTAATTCCGAAGATACGAGGTTGTTCATTACACATTTATGGCTCCTAACCAGCAGCACTCAAATAAATGTGTGCGGAGTTGTTTACCTTGCCAAATTGCCAAGATGCATCCTGTCACGAGAAGTCAACAATGGAAGGAGAAATCAATATGGAGCTACTAAAAGGCCTACTGAGTAGCTGCAAGGGAATAAATTGATGATGAACCTATGGGTCCAATAAATATGTGCATAATTTAAAATTATTAAATGTATAAACTGCTGCAACATCCCCATTTAATTACCATCCCGTGGAGGGCCACTGCAAATTTTGCTGCACAAGGAGATATTGTTGAGTAGGAGAGTGTTGGCAGCGCAAGCGTTGCTTGAAACGCTCCTTTGGCCAGATCTCTGACCTAAATGGAGTTACCCCAAGGTGAATTTTGCCCAGATTGGGGGGTTGTTTAGTGTTTTGGTACTTTCTGAGGAAACACTGGGGAATGAGCACCTAAACATTTAGCATGGAATTGGATAATTATATAGGATAAAACTTTCATAAGTGCATGAGGGCTGGATTTTGAGATTTCAGTGAATATTAAGTGCTTAAATCCTTTAGAAAGCTTGCCTTAAATTCCATTTACTCTATACGAGTCCAAGTAAGGTTTTAAACCTGAGGACCAATTCTGAGTCACTTATGTGCCTTTGCAAATTGTATCCATTCCATTCTGTCTTATTCTAGGTGGTTACTACCATGCTGAATGGGATATAAAAACCTTTCTCCTACAAGCAAAGGCTGCTTGAGGGAAAAAAAAAGCATTTGCCAGTATTGGTCCCCAAATTTGTTCCATATGCAACCTCCAGTCTCAAGGCAAACCAGAATTATCAAGGCTCCAAAAAAGAGATCTTCCCCATGATGAGGTTGCCAGACCCTGTTGCAAAGTCTGTGCATTCGGGTTCTGCAAGAACCTAAATAATATTTCAAAATTCACATTTGTGCTTGTTTTCTATGAGCTTTTTAGTGGCCTCAGAGTCGCTTGTTGGTGAAGTTTCACTGGCTTCAATGGAGTGGAGCTGATTTTCACTACTGACCCGCAGTACTACCCCTGCAGCGAAGGCATCTAGTTATATACTAAATATCTACTGAATGGAAAAACCCCATGCCTCTGCACGTACACCACGTACACAAACAGATGAAACATATGCATTTAACAAATGCATGTAATAATTGTTCTCTATCAGCCTGCTGCTTGAAAATAATTCTAAAAAATGAATTAACAAGAAGAGTGGGGCCAGAAGGAGGAGATGATTGCCACAGTGCATCTCACCAAGTGTTAATCAGCTAACCACTGTTAATGATGATAAACCTTGGTGATAATTGCAGTGATATTTAGAAAGGAAAATAATATATGAACACTTAAAAAATTAATGTCTGGGTATGTCTATGTATGTATGAGTGTGCATGTGTGCGATGATGCTGAAATCATTCTGCCTCATGCACACGATCACTGAAGTTCAGGTTTGTAGATGAAGTGGTGTCTTACAGGGACTGGATTGCATAGAAACATAGGGCTGGAACGGACCCCAGGAGGTCAGCTAAGCCACCCCCCTGCTCTAAAGCAGGGTGAAGTATACCAAGACCATCCCCAGAAAAGTTTGTCTTGGCTGTTGTTGAAAACCTCAGAAGACAGGATCTCCCCAGCCAGCCACAGGTAAGCTGTTCCAGTGCTTAGCTAGCCTTATAGTTGGAAAGTCTGCCCTTAACTCTAACTTAAGTCACCCTTGCTGCAAAATAGCTTGATTACTTCTTGTTCAGTGCCTTGTAGACATAGCTGGGCCCTGCCAGCAGCTCATCACCCAAATCAAATTAACAAATCCTTTCCCTTCTTCCTAGTCTCCCAGAAAATCAAGGAAGTGTGAACATCTGGTCCTGGAAGAACCATATGAGGATTGGATACCATAGTAAGTAGTCTCTCCTCCCTAGTGGCAACATATTCACCTAAAGTGTAATGTACTTAATCCTTTTTGCATAACAATTTGCCTGTAAATACCACAACACCAAATTTTCATCACTGCCTTTATGTAAGGCCAAATCCTGAAGGGTTTGGAGCGTGTGAAGCTTCTGTTGACCTCCTAGTTCAGCATGGAGCCTGCCAAGATGGGCCCAAAATGGAGGTAACAGATGTCAACTCATTGAGGTGTTGGCCATACTTAGATGACCAATTCCTTAAGCAAAGCGTGTCTCTTTGGTACAAGTCACTAGACACCACTACGACAACAGTACAAAGATGGGGTGCCTTTGTTCAGCCCAGAAAAAAAACAATTTCAGCAGCAAAACCAGCATGCAAACATAATGAATGAAAAGCCATTTCAGGTTCCCACAGCCAAGCCAACGGGGCACAGAAGCTGCTTCCATATAGCTTCAGCTGTATTAACAGCTGAACTAAAATCTGGCCACTGATGAGACAAAATTTGAAAGCCTTGTGTGCCTGGCAGTCCAATGAAAAGCTGAAAGAAGGAAAAACCTGGCTAACTGGCTCCATGAGTGAACTCACTTGGAATGGGTCCCATCTGGAGATGTCAAGATGACAGTTCCCAACCAATTGATGATCTGGGGCCAAAGTGTTAATGCACTAACACACTAAGCCATCATGCTACCTCTGACTAATTTGCACTTTAACTGGCTTACTGTTAAAGGGATCCCTGTATTAGTTAATCCAAAGGCCATCTGCTGAAGATAATACATTTATTACTAGGAATCTACCTAATTCTATTTTACTAAGCAGGCACACGGCAAATCTTAATCATTTTAACTCAGACACTCTATTATACATACCATGAAATTTAACAAGGTATGTCCTATATAGGGCTGTAACATTGCAGCTGTGTGGACTAATTAGATAACACTCATTATTGTTCATTCAATTTGCATTCGCAGATGCAGAGAGCTGAGCGCTGACTGCTCTTGATTCTTTGATTGATTGCTTCTACTTCACATTCATTAGGAAGGTGGCCTCAGCACAGTAGTTTTACAACATGTGTTTGCTACAACTTAACTGGATGTGCCAGTCAAAAGCCTTGAACTGAGTCTCTTGATTAACAACATTTTGCAAATATAGCACGGTCTGTTTTAGCAGCTTGACAGGCCTATTGTGGAGCCGGCATTCTTGGTAAACTCAGCTCCCTGCAAAACTGCCCTCCCCTCCCTCCTTCCTTTCCTCACCCGCATGCTGAGTGGAAAGAAATACAGTTGTGACAGTAAAAGCTGATGACAGCTAGCCAATATATCAAGTTCATAGGTGGCTCTGTCCATCGCTCATCTCTTCCACTCAGACGTGAATTACAGAAATAAATGGGCTTGTCAGAGAGTTTGACTTTGTCGGACAAATACCAAAGCCGTAAAACTAGGACAAAAATGGTTCACGTTGACCTTTGTGTTTTTCCTAATGCCTCTTTGTAACTATAGACTGCCCTGCTACTTTATTTTTTTATTTTGGTTTTCCTCGGCTCACGGAGGGCAGCTTCTATCGAGTGGATCAATTATTTAGTGACTCGTGTTGTTTTTGCTGCCTATGTGAAAGGTACAGGAAGCGCATTTGTTTAGCAAACCTGAGGATCGATACATCTTTAGGGGGGGGTTTCCTCTCTCTTTTTTTAAGGGGGCTTGTTATTCCTCCACCGCCTGTGGACGATGGGAACGCAGGAAGCAGAGCAAAGCCACACGATGCTGCGTGTTACGGAAACCAGAGAGCAATGAGGCCCATCTGGCGGTCATGAACTCCGCAGACCTGGGAGCAAGCTCTCAGGTGGCACGTCCTTGGACAGAAAAGAAAAGCTTCCTCTGGCACCAGAGCTCCTGGTCACCAGGCTGAAGTCCACAACCAGAAATTGCCATGCTCTGCTGTGCAGTATTGGTATGATGGGCAGCTAGTCTTGTCCTGGTGGGGAGGGGTTAAGGAAGTGAAAGGGTGGGAGTCTAGTGATGGGAACAGTAGACCAGAGTCCCAGTCTATTCCTGTTTCCTGCCCTTCTGTGAATCATGTCACCGATGCTGCACATATTTTGGGGGGGGTCTTGTTTATTTAAACCAGGGCTGTCCACCTTCTGAGTGGCTGGGGGCTGCAGAGCCCCTGGCTACACCATGTAGGCCATACCCCCCACATACTGTACCCTCCACAGCATCCCTGGACCCTGGAAGTTTTGCCACATGGATGCCCCCGTGTAGCCCCACAGCAGTGCACAGGGTCCCTGCATCCCCCGGAGGCACCCAGCCGCTGGCTCCCTCAGCCCCACCCACAAGGACTGGGTAAGGCCAGACCCCAGGATGACCAGGGTGCCAGGCCAACATGGCCCTGACTTCGGGGCCATCTGCCTGGACATGCACCCAAGAGTGAGGCTACTCCCTGGGGATCCTCGCTGAGACCTGGAGAAGGGAGGGGGAGCCTGGAGACTGGCAGTTCAGTGTGGGGAGTGGGACCCAGACTGGGAGTCGGGGGGGCCACATATTAACCCCTCAAGGGTCACATGCAGCCCACAGGCTACCAGTTGAAGAGTCTTAATTTAAATTAAGCTCTTCCAGGCAGGGGCTGTTTCTTACCCTACTACCTGCCCCAACAGGTCCCTGTCTCAGCCAGTTCTTCTTCATGCAACTGAAGTGTCAATCCTGAAGAGCAGCAGTACTTTACAACAGCTTGGTCCTGCGGCACAATGTCTGTTATGGACTTTTATACTTTGATCGCATTGAGATACTTTGATTCCTCTCTACTATAAAAGGTTTTGTACATATAATGGAGAAGGGTAGGAAAAAAGGAGGTATTCTTACTCCAGTTTTGCAGAGGGTGAGCTGCAGCACAGAGAAGAGACTATTGCCAAATGGCTTGGCTAAGGCCGCTCCAAAAGCATGCTGGAGAAATGAAAGTTGGATCCTGATCTTCTCCGTCTGTTCCTGAAGTTCCCCGATGACAAGTTGGACATGTAAGGGTCAAGTCTTTCCTTCGCAGCTTGACAAGCTATTGGGCCAAATATGCCAGTCTGCCTCCCTGGTTGGCCCTGGCGCTGCACTTTTAAAGGACCGCCCTATCAGCCGACCTCTGCTGCATATCCACTGAGCTACCAGTCTCTAAGTATCTTCTGTTGGCAGCTCCTTGTCTTGGTTCCCAGTCTTGGACTCCTGCCCCATCTTCTGACTTGTTGGGTCTCTTTCCTGACCAAGCATCGTCTCCTAGTTTCCGATTTGGGGCTCTTGACCATGGGCTAATGCTTTGGCTAAAGACCTTTGGGCTAATGACCGATGACAGATGGACTTTATACACAGATCTTGGCCCACAGTTTCAGAAATGAGCTTTTGTCAAAGTGTGGCTTTTTTTCAAAGCTTGTCAGCCCAAGTGAGCTCTGTTGCCATTGTTGCAGGCAGATGGACTGCGTTTCAATGTACCAAGCTGTTGCCTTTTTTAAGTTTTTGTCCGTGCAACACTGACTGGATAGCTCAGGTCTTTGCATAACATGTTTATGGCACAGTCATTGTTTTATTTCTGCACAGGAAATATGCTCCATTATTTCTGCATCTGACAGGAGCCCTGGCAGAAGTTAGGAGCTGAGGTTCCAAAAAGAGAGGGAATATGTTTGTGGGACGAACTACAGCTGTTGGCAGTATTCATCTGCCCTCGCAATTATTTTAATAGGAACAATTCCTGGAGGGTTATGTGTCTTCTGCACCGTTTGGTGCTGCGTTCACTGTAGAAGAAATTAAACTCTGAAGCAATTCCCAAAGATACTGCAACCTTTGTATACACTGGGAAATATTGTGGAGCGGCTGAGACACTGGCCATAACGGCACATTCAGGAACTAATTTGATATTATTTTATTGTATTCATTATTTATTTGCACTGTAGGCTGGCTCCAAGGCCCCGATCCCTATTGAAACCATGCATTAGGCATTTGGAGAATGCAAAAGGCCCCGATCCCTATTGAGACCATGCATTAGGCATTTGGAGAATGCAAAAAGCATACTGCCTCCCTATTAACTGTGCTTTATAAAGTTCTTATGCATACACATGCACGCACGCACGCACACATTACTGAATAGAAAGAAAATGATCTGCCTCTGTGGGTTTTTCTCCCCTGCTCCTGACTCTGAAGACAGGATCTGAACCTGTCTGTGTACAGAGACTTTTGCCTCTTGGAATTCAACTGTCGCACTATTTTGGGACGCAGTCTTAGGCTCGGGTCTGCCTTTCTGGAGTGATACAAAGTGACTGAAATACAGCAGTGTAGCAAGCCTTAATAAACCAAAGGATCTATTAAAAATTCAGCATCCCCCTGCAAGATTGTTGTTGTTCTGCCTCAGAAAATAATCACTGCCGATGTACTCCTCAGACAGTGATATTCACCTCACAAAAAAGCCCAGCGCTGCCAAAGAAGGCGGCTCCCCAGGGACCAGCAATTCTGTGCATGTTATCCAAGGACTGCAAAGTACTTTGCAGCTGTTAATTAAGCCTCATAGC
>NW_005841850.1:5088840-5091176 GCF_000455745.1 Alligator sinensis | reverse complement strand
CAGGGACTTTGCTGTTGACTTAGAAAGCAATACCACTCCGCTCAAATGGCTTGATCTAGTGCCCCATGAAATAGGTGGAAGACTTCAGCTGGCTGTACATCAGGCATTAGGTTTCTCGAGCATTATCTGGCCTCCGTTTCAGCAGGAAGGGAGAAGTCTCAAGGGCACGTATGCCACAGACCGCTGCCTTTCTTTCAGTGCCATTCACTGTCGTCCTTCTCAGCTGAAAAGGGCAGACAGGAAAGGTTTTTGCCTTTTAGGTCATCCTGCAATTTTGCGTGCGGCTCCACCACCCAGCTCAGAAGTGCAGCAGATCCAATATATGTGCTCAGTCTGGAAGACTTTCCTGTTGCCCGGCCAAGTCCGGGAGCGCACCAGTATTCCTAGATTGCACTGTTTCGATTAGCACTGGCAAGTGTTAGTGTCATTCACTGGGAGCATCTTGTATAGCCTTCGTGGTTTGCTTTAGTTGGCTTAGTGAGGACAACAAATACTTGACTTTTACTTTTGAATGAGCTGCTGAGGCCAGTAAATAATTGAAATTCCTTAAATCGTAATGTTATTAGTTTTAAAAAAAAACCACCTTTTAAACGCATAATAAAGTTGCAGGCAAGTTGCTTTCATGGTCAGAGCTGTATTCACAAGTTTGCTAACATGTAGCAATGCATGTGGCCTGCAGGCGGGCTGTTAGGAAGGCCAAGGCGGAGATAGAGCTCGGATTAGCGTCCAGGATTAAGGATAACAAAAAGTCCTTTTTCAAATATATTGGGAGGATGAAGAAGGCGCCGGGTAATGTGGGGCCCCTGCAGGATATGCGGGGCAATCTGGTGGTTGCGTCAGAGGATAAAGCGGACCTCTTTAACCAATTCTTCACCTCCGTTTTCTGGTGCAGGGAACGGGACTTCCCTGCTGTGATAGAAGCCGGACGCGAGGGGATCGCCTTCAGACCTCAGGTTGGGGAGGACCGGGTTAGAGAGCTTCTGGAGGGGCTGGACGCGTTCAAGTCAGCGGGTCCGGATGCTCTCCACCCCAGGGTGCTGAGGGAGCTGGCTGGGGTTATTGCAGGGCCCCTGGCACGGCTCTACGAGCGATCGTGGTGCTTGGGCCAGGTGCCAGACGATTGGAAGGTAGCTAATGTGGTCCCCATCTTCAAAAAAGGGAAAAGGGAGGACCCGGGCAATTATAGGCCCGTCAGTCTTACCTCAATCCTGGGGAAGCTCTTAGAGAAGATCATCAAGGAGCACATTTGTGATGGGCCGGCATCAGAGATGATGCTCAGGGGCAATCAGCATGGATTTATTAGGGGGAGATCATGTCAGACCAACCTGATTGCCTTTTATGATCAGGTCACAAAGGCCATTGATGCAGGTGTCGCGGTGGATGTAGTCTTTCTGGACTTCAGCAAGGCCTTTGACACCGTCTCTCACCCCATCCTAATTAATAAACTAGGCGACTGTGGCATAGATGCCTACACGGTCAGATGGATTGCAGATTGGCTGAAGGGTCGCACTCAGAGGGTGGTGGTGGATGGATCATATTCGACTTGGGGGGAGGTGGGTAGTGGAGTCCCCCAGGGCTCGGTCCTGGGCCCTGCGCTGTTCAATTTCTTCATCAGCGATCTTGATGTTGGGGTGGAGAGCAACCTGTTTAAATTCGCTGATGACACCAAAATTTGGGGGGAGGTGAGCACGCTAGCAGGGAGAGAGAGATTGCAGAAGGATCTGGATAGGTTACAGGGGTGGGCAGACAGGAACAGGATGCGTTTCAATACGGACAAGTGCAGGGTGCTGCACTTGGGTAGTAGGAACCAGCAGCACACTTATAAGATGGGGAGCTCCCTACTTGAGAGCACGGAGGCGGAAAGGGATCTTGGTGTCATTATTGACTCCAAGATGAACATGGGCCGACAATGCGAGGTCATGGTTGGCAGGGCTAACCGGACCTTGTCGTGCATCCACAGGTGCATCTCGAGTAGAGCCAGGGAGGTGATCCTCCCCCTCTATGCGACGCTGGTCAGGCCGCAGCTGGAGTATTGTGTCCAGTTCTGTGCGCCCCATTTCAGGAGGGATGTGGACAACATGGAGAGGGTCCAGAGGAGGGCCACCCGCATGATCCGGGGACAACAGGGCAGACCCTACAGTGAGAGACTGCGGGACTTGAACCTATTCAGCCTCCACAAGAGAAGGCTGAGGGGGGACCTGGTGACCGTCTATAAACTCACTAGGGGGAACCAGAAGGGTTTGGGGGAGACGCTGTTTCCCCTAGCCCCTGCTGGCATAACAAGGAATAATGGGCACAAGTTGATGGAGAGGAGGTACAGATTGGACATCCGAAAA
>NW_005841850.1:5079009-5088824 GCF_000455745.1 Alligator sinensis | reverse complement strand
TTTTGTTTTTTTTTTTGGGTTGTTCTCCCGCCCTGGCGGGGGGTCGGGCTAGAAGATCTATTAGGTCCCTTCCGACCCTGAAACTATGAAACTGTGTGAATTTTGGTGGGTCTTTGTTAGGGAGCTCATTTCAAAATCAAAAAGGCTTCTTCATGGCACACTCAACGCATCCAGCACTTAGTGCAACTTAAGCTACAGCAGAAATACCCATCCTGCCAGACCTCAGCTAAACAACCTTTGGTCTCTAGATGTCCTGTTGAATTCCAGCGGAAGTTAGTAGTGGCAGGAAGTTGTTCCCACGTGTTGGCTGTAGGGGGAAATGAATTAGTGTCCACAGGTTAGTTCCTAATGGACAGGTGTCTACATCAGATAAACTCCCACCATAATTGGTTCTGATTAGCATACTTGAGAAGCCAAGGTTTGCATGGACCTAGAAACCGAATTATTCTTTTACAGTGTTAGACTTATTACTTTCATTCCCCCTACTTTGTGGTTAAGGAATATTTGGCGAGGCGGCTATGTGAAAGCTTTTATTGCCACAGCCCTGTTCCATAAATAGAAGACTTTCATATCAGTCAGACAATCCTGCAAGTTAAAGGAATGCTTACTTAGTCTGATCTTGTTTGGTCTCCAGATCACGCATGGGTACTGTACAAAGTAAAATGGCTGGCATATTAAGCCATTTCCACAGCCGTTATTTCACCTTTAACCACATCTGTAAAATCTCATGCAAGAGATGAATGCCTATTAGGTACATCTGGTACTGTGGCTTTACGTGCCCCTCTCCCAGTGACTTCAGGGGGGTTGGATCAAAATCCTGGAGTTAGACTGTATAGCCAGGATCTTTTAAATAAATCAGCACAAAGGCTGGGATCCTCAAGGATGGTTTGGCTCCTAGATGCATTAAATAAATCGGCACAAAGACCGGGATCCTCAAGAATGGTTTGGCTCCTAGATACATTACCTAAATCAGCACAAAGGCCGGGATCCTCAAGGAAGGTTTGGCTCCTAGATTTATTAAATAAATCGGCACAAAGGCCGGGATCCTCAAGGATGGTTTGGCTCCTAGATGCATTAAATAGATCAGCACAAAGGCCGGGATCCTCAAGGATGGTTTGGCTCCTAGATGCATTAAATAAATCAGCACAAAGGCCGGGATCCTCAAGGATGGTTTGGCTCCTAGATGCATTAACTAAATCAGCACAAAGGCCGGGATCTTCAAGGATGGTTTGACTCCTAAATACATTAACTAAATCAGCACAAAGGCTGGGATCCTCAAGGATGGTTTGGCTCCTAATTCCTGGGCATGCACCTAAATCTCTGTCGTGGGCCAGATCCCAAGTGCCTACATCTGCTGGATCTCATAAAAATGTCTCCGAAGATGGACCAGTTCCTGTTTGTTCAGAGAAAGCAGAACAGATACCAACAAGTAGTGCTTTGTGCACACAAGAATGCCATCCTTTATCGAGATGTTTAGGAGGGAACAGCAGGTCAATGAATTTTGTCAGTGCCATTAGTTTTTCTGGAGCAAATATTAGAACCCCTGTTACTGACAGAACATCAATAAAGGTGGAGATAAATTCTTCTGCAGCACTAATTTTCTCAGCATTGTGAAATCTAACTTATGCATCATTGCCATACATCTGTGAGAGGATAATGTGAGAAGGCACTGTAAACACCGTGCTCCAAATAAAACCCTATATTTCAAGTGGAGTCTGTTTCTAAAGAAGATTTACATTAGGTAACAGAGATGAGTTTTCAGCGGTTTCCAATAATAATGTTGCTGCCTGATACCATCTAGCTGCTGCTGGTACTTTTTTTTCTTTCTTAGCAAGTGCTATGAAATGTGAAAACCAAGGGGGGAAAAAAAATTAAAGGCCAGATCCACAGCAGAGGTAAATCAGTGTAATGCCAGGTATTCTGGATGCCTGGTAATAGGAAAGAGCATGAAGTAACTGGCCAGAGGTTGTAGAGGATTCTCATACTTGCCTTTTAATAATATATCACGACTTTTCTATGCAGTTTCGCTATTGTGAACAGCCAGATGCAAACCTCAGATTCTGCCGTGTACAGAGGCAATTTTCTATGCATTTGCAATGAAGGCTTGGGTTTGACCTGTGAGCTGGATGCTGTGATCATTTGGACCCTGTGAATATTTAATTTTCACATAATTGCTTCAGTGGCAAGTGAATTCATTCTTATTGTATTTCCCTTCACCCTGTAATGAGGTAAGAGAAGGAAAAAGACTTACTTGATCATTGAGTCCATACTCCTGCGAGTGGAGGACACAGTCTCCTTGTTGAGATAATATACTCGCGGTTTTGGCTCGCTAACAGGGACTTTGCAAGAGATTGAGTGATTCTTTCTTTTTATCTGCTTTCCCATGTGTTTAGTTTATCTAGGCCATTACTAGAGTTGGGCAAATGCTGCAAACAATTATGCACAAATGTGCCTTTGAATTTTTTAATTAATTCGCTTCAACTATATTCTCACTCCTTTTATGTTCATTTTCGACAACTTTCTAACAGATCTGTTTACTATCAGAGCTTTCACTGAAGCAGCAAATTGTACATGAGTATTGCAGATTATTCCTGTTGAGCAAACTTCTTTTTTGCATTGCCGAGGGCCTCTCACTCAGGTCCCGGGCCCCACTGTACAAACAGATGGGAATAGCCATTTCCTGCTCCAAAGAGCTTTCAGTCTAAACAGGCCAGAAAGAAAAATGGTGAGAGGGAAGCAGAAGCCCAGAGAGGTAAAGCAATTTCTAAGGTCCGTCACACATTAAGTCAGCGGCAGAGCTGGAAATAGATCTGTCCTATGCCCAGGCCGTTGACTTCATCATGAATACTTGCATTGCAACCTGACCCTCTCCCTAAGATGCTTCTTTCATTGGTGCATCTCCATTGATTAGCTGGTGAAAGCTGTTGATCTGAAACCACACTGAGCAAAAGCATAGCTGTACCTGCTCATGATAGTCACACTCTAAATATAATTGGTGTATACCAGGCTGTACCATCCGGGCAACTTTTTATTCATGTATCAATCCCTCTCTGTTTTCTTGTAAGGAAAGGTAATGAGAACAGGGCTGAGCAACCACAGAGGGACCATTCTTAAAGGCTGGGAGCTCACGCACATTGATTTAAAGGTGACGTAAGAACTTACCACGTTGCTTGGTAATCTTGTCTGGTGATCGATTAGCCTTTGTATTGCTAAACTGGTCTGAGCACTGGTAGGTTAAGTACACTGGGCTGAAGCCTACAAACAACACGTGCTTAACTTTACTCATCGCGGAGCAGATTTTTAATTGCTATAAATGGCTGTTGCTCCATTATCTCTGGTAATGTACATCACTGGAGGATTGACTCCAAGCGTCCTCTCCCTTACCTTAATGAGACTGTTCACAGCATGTGGTTAGGTAGGTGGGTAAGTCTTTGCGGGAGCTAGGCCCATAGCATCTCGACACCAATCTGCTAGGGTTTTTGGTGGTGATGAAAGAAAATGAAAGAGTGAATTGGAAACTTGAAAAGTAGAGCACTACCTGTGGAGTTCAAAGGTTTCGCCTAACTTCTTCTAAAACTTCCATTTTCTTTTGTACTTGCATCTTCTCTCTCTGCTACTTTATGTCAATTGCTGATTAAGACACTTTTCCACTGACAGTTTCATTAAGTGCTTTAAATAATTAACCTACCATAGTGTCAGCCATTTCCTTTCTGAAGTCAGAGAACTCACTTTTTTAATGGTCGACTCATCCTTGTTTTTTTATCTAAATGAGTTCTTTTTCCTCTCACTAATTTAGTTTTGGTTTTGACTTCTTTTTTTTTTTGTTATCCCTTTCAATTATTCACTGTCCAACTTTGGAATATTTTTTTAGAAAATGGTTTAACTTGGGGTGGGTTTTTTTTTTTTGCTCAAGTCTCCTCTCATACCCCCTATTGCCTCCCTCGCCTACAGAGACTCCAATGGTAGGATCGCCAGGAGTGAGACTGGGTTCCTTGATTGTACAAAGCCTAGCACGGAGGGGTCTCACCCCCTTTGGAACATCCTAGAAAGTCTGGGTTTTTTTCCTATGTGACCTGGTCTTATGAATTTGGGAGTCAGATCCTCAGATACTGCAATTCAGCCTCACTCCACTGACTTCAGTGGAACTAGGCTGATTCACGCCGAGTGCATCTACACGAGATGTTTCCTGCGTAGCTGACTAATTAGCTCCGCAGTAAAGTCTCACCATCTACACATGCGGCCCTATTAGGCTGCAGGAAACTAACTTTGCTGTAGGTTAGTACTTAGAAATACTAGTAATATCCTGCGGCAGCATACTTTGTGTGCAGCAGTGCATGTGTAGACACTGATGGGGTTAGCTGGAGCACAAGGGTGCTTCAGGGTGGGGGCTGCCTACCAGCAAGCCCTGCACTGGAGCACCCTCATGCCCCAGCCAGCCCCTCCGCAGCACGCTGAGCTAAGGGGAGCAGCCCTGGGCTGGCAGGCTGAGCCCCAGGGACCCTTGCCAGCTGGGGCTGCTCTGACCTGGTTCAACATGCTGTGGTCCCAAGCGCACGTGCAAATGTGACACCTGGAAGCAATAATCTCCGGCACAATATGTGCCAGAGTTTATTCCTTCGCATAAATTTCATACGTAGACATGCCCACTCAGCAGTAGGGCAGGGCAAAGGGGCACACCAGCCGCAGATGCTGATTAGAGGGGGTGCCAGCAGCATCCCAGAGCATTCAGCATCTCTCTCCAGTGCTCAACGCACATGACCCAACCCCCCCTTCATGCTCCAAGTGACTGTTGGCAATAAGCAGGATACAGTGTGGAATGAACTAAGCCACTTAGGCGCTTCTAAAAATTTGGCCTCAAGACTACCTGAAATGACATGCCCTCTGATTTTTGATGGCACATCCTGCCCTTGCCTTAAGCAGTTACCCCATGAGGTCCCCACCTCATTTGCAAGGTACATTTGCTCCTTTAATCTGTACGTTCTTCTGCATGCACAACGAGCCTGAACTTAGTTAAAAACAGCTGAGCTGAGTTGAAAAAAAAAAAAAAAAGAGCTCCCCTCTCATTTCTTCAAAAAGTCAGCCCCTCTTAGAGACGAGGAATTTGAGAGCTAATTGACAACTGCCCACAGGACATCAAGATCACAGGAGCAAATGCAGAGCACCTGCCTGATAGAGGTGCACTCCGCATGTTGCATGCAACGTTCTCCAAAGGGCACTCTTTTCTGCGACACTTCCTACTGCTGTCATCTTGATGTTCATCCATTTCCCAGAGACAAAAATTAGAGATTATAGGAATGTGGTTCATCAGACGTATTCCAAAAATCCTTCCTGGCTGGATCTTTTGAATAGATTTGAAAATGGAGAGAGATACAAAATGGTATAGCACAGGCTATACTGGCAGGAGTGGTGTGGGTTGTTTTTTTATCAAGGGATAACTAATGCATAAATCCCACCGTTGATACTTAGCGTCAGCAAGGCACTTTCATGTTACTGAGCAGCAAATTAGGTGAGGTCAGCCGCGGGTTAGAGTCAGTGCTGAGCTTGCCGAGCTATCTCGCTGCCAGTGCCTTGTCTCTATTTAGAGTTGTACGGGGAGAGAGCTAGTATTTGCTTTACACTGGAATCAAGTCTTCTGTGTCAGGAAGACAAAATCTCATCGCTTGTGACATTTAAACCAATAGGATTGTGCTATGTACACTAACTAAAGTCAATTGTGAGGTGTTTGTCTTCTCCATCACTGATAAGAAGTTGTTTGATGAGTATCCCTCAAGTTATGTAGTCTTCTCTCATGAAAGAAATCTAATTGAAGGGTTTACATTAACTCTAAAGCCTTTGGAAGTCAGTAAAAGCTTCAAGGGCCTTACGCACTTCAGAAGTTGGCCCCAGAGTGGGTAAGGGAGCCATTAGATGTGGGGTGGGGGGGATCAATATGGTTTAAAATTGGATTGGGGCCCACCTGTGTGAGCTTCTGATAAAATAGGTTGTTGCTTACAAATGCTCATGCCTTTCTGGACCTGCCGCTAAGGTGCCACCTCGCCCTATTCTTCTGCCTGGCTTTAGACTAACACAGCTGATCACCTCTCTGCTCATGGTACCTCCCCATCCTCCCCCACAACTACATTAGTAAGTGGTGATATTGCATCCAGTCCGAGAAAGCAAAACCAGCTTTTATTTGGGGGGAGAAACCATCATTTTACTAGGAAAAGGCACACAGATTGGGGAATTTTATACAAGATGCATATTTAAAGCTGCCCTTCTATCTCACCCACACCTTGCTTTTTCTTTCCTCCTGTAATTGGCTTTGTTCTGCTGTGTTCAGTCCATGACCTGTGACAGAGACATGCTTTCCGAGACGGAGTTGTGCTTTTGCTGATGCCAGTCATATGTTAATGTACTCTGTTCTCCTGGTTTCACGGATACAGTTAGCCTAACCGTTCCAATGCTCTCTTTTCATATTGTGCATAACTCCTGTGTTATAAATACATTTTTATTTGCTCTGGTGGTTCGTTGAGAGCCCCAGGTCTCCACTGTGTTGCACTTGAGCCTCCTTGCTAATCCGAAGCTTTCAAGAAGGCCTAAGTCCAACCACCCCAAAATCAAAACAATGATAAAATTTAATTTTAATGAGATGTTTATATTTTAGGAATGCCCATAGGACCAGAGAAGAGGATTTAGGAATCACTGAGGTCACACATTCAAAGATTACCTTGCAGACATAGGCAGACATGAGCAGCCATTCATTACAAGGATGACAGTTTTCCAGTAAACAGGGAAGTCACTGGTGAGTCTGTAGATGAGGAAGTGGATCCAAGATCCGCATGTTTGATTGCAGATGGGGCAAATAATTTTAGGAGGCAGGAGTGATGCCAGGTCACAACCATTTCCCTATTTTATCATCCATCCACCTCCATAGCAAGGCAGGTTTGCTCAAAATGATCAGTGTCTTGTCCTTTGTAGCTACGTGGACTAGTAACAAGCTTCTCTGTGAATAAATGCACATGTTCACTTGACTTCAGGAGCTAGAGTTTTCCTTCTATCAGGGGTCCACATGAGCCTAGGAGACCCACTGGGTTAGTATGGTTAAGGCAGTCTGGCTTCCATCGCCAGCAGCTCGTCAAGTGTGATGTCACTAGCATCACAACCCCTCACCTCCTGTTTGAACCATCAGTATGAACCACCAATTTTCTCTCCAGTCCAAATATGCTTGAGATTTAGGTTGGTTAAGGGGGCAGCCTCCAGAACAAATTCAATCTGGCCCCTCTGGAGCGATAGCAAGGCACCTCAATCTTTCTGTCATTACGTACCGGAAGCAACAGGAAATGTGTTACATGCCACAAAACCCGTGATAAAATCATAAGTTGACAGCATTGCTCACCTGATGGCAAGGAAAACCGACTCAAAGGCAGTGAGGAATCAATCTGATCCTTTGATCTTTATCGAGCTACCTTTTTATAGGGCAGTAAAGCATGAATGCCATTGGAGAGGCAGCCCTGGCCAAGCGGCCGCACTGGGGTGGAGCCCGTGTGCCACACTCAGCAGGTGTCTTGCTCTCCCACTCTCAAATCTCGCCTGCTATGACTTGGTGTAGTTGAAGGCTGGAAATACCTGCCTAACACGAGAGTGTGCTGAGGTCAGCGTGGGTCAGTGCCAGGGTCTTCTGTGGGGCTCCTTCCTCCCCTTCACCCCACCCCTTTCTACGCAGGGTGCTAGTTGACTCTGAGTTGGCACATCCAGTTGCCGTGCATGCCCACCTTGCTGGCTAGGCAGGAAATGAAGCCGCAAAATTGCCCGGAGTTGGTGTGGTTTTGCCATTACTAATAAGTGAAATGGCAAGGCCAGAGGTTGGTCCTATGGCCGTCCGCCTTGCTTCAGGCAGTTCCAGTCTCACAGGGGTTGCCCTGTGCTGGCTCGGTTCGTATGGGCCTGCCAGTCCCCAGCAGACCCTTGGGGTGTCACAAACCCCGACTTAGTCCCTAGTGGTACCTGGTCACTTCTGCACAGCGGTGATCCAGCGTCGGTTTGGAGGGTTTCAGAGTTCCCGGTCTCAAGCTCCTGATCTCCTGCCTCCGGGGGCGAATGCGGCGAGTGCCTTCGTCCGTCCATGCGTCTCTGCAGCTCTGTGATTGCTGCATCCTCATGTGGGGGTTTCTGGGTTGTCCTGGGCCTGTCAGGTTCCTTGTTTGCCCCCACGGGGCTGACGGCAGGTGCTAGAAGCCCCACATCCTGCTATGTTGCTATTTCCTCTGATTCTGGGCCAGTTCAGACCCTGAGTATCTTCAAGCTTATGTTCATAAAGGAATACAGTGGCAGGTCCAGGTGTATAGCCTACCCCCCTTGAGTGCTAATACAACGCCTGAAATGCCAAACCTTCCTTCTTCAATTAAAGGACTCTTTTTGCTATCACCACTAAACAGTCGAACGTAGGTGAAGGTTTTTTCAACTCCTGTCCAACCACTGGTTTCTTCTTCCAACAAGGCACCCATAGCATATAGCAAAGAGTCTCTGCCCAAATTTTCTTTATTCTTTTACCTTGCAGGTTCACATGGGATCTCTCTGATTCATACCAAGAGCTTCCATTATTCAAAACTAGTGAGTGGATCATGAAACCCCATTATGGTAAGATATAACTAGATTATACTGGCCAAGTCACCTTATCCTTCTTTTGGGGAATTATGTAATTAACTGTTAAATAAAACCAGTGGTTCATGGGAAGGTGCTATAGACCTAAATTGAATCTGTCCATTTACAAATGTCCTAAATCATAGGAATAGACATGTGGAACTCATGGGACTGCTCATAAATTCAATCTGTATTACACAAGTGAAAACGATTTCCAAGACAGCTATAGGTACTTTATGCAGATTGACAAGGAACGAACTGATTGACGGAGACTGGAATGGGAAAATATACTGAACAATCTCATTTTCTGTTTTCCTGGGGAAAGTCTATTAGTCGCCCCTGAGGGGGGGGAATATTTGAATGCATACATGTCTGGAATTGGCCAAGTGACAGGCTCTTCCACTTCAGTTTAGAGTCACAAGCATTGATTAACATACTTTTCACTCCAAACTCCTAATGAGTTTTCAGGCAAGGCTTGTTCTGCTTTTGTGCCTTCTGCAAAGGCCTGGGAAGCAGACAATTTCTTTTTTTTTTTTAATCCTGTAAAAATATCAAGTAGCCCAGAGCTATGCCCAAGGCATGAATGAGGTATGTAAAACACAAAGAGCTAGCTACAGTTCATGCTGTTGATCAAGGAAGTAATTTGCCAGTGTGTAAATATAGGATGTACGTCTATTTGCTGCAAAAGTGAATTCAGATTCCTAAAAGGTACATATAGGCACAGTTTTGGTTTATTTGTGGTAATGCAGAAGGACACAAAAGGGAAGGATGTTGTCTCTTCCTGGGGTTGAGAGCAGGAAGGGAAAAGTCCTGGGACTTGCCGCCTTTCAGAGGAAAGTCCTTGCCTTGGTGTTACCAGCAAGTGCTTTGTATCTGAGCAATAAACTATGCTCTAGGGCAGGAGTCATCAACCAAGAGATTACGATTGACTGGTCCATCGTGAAGCCTCTGACAGTCGATCTCAGTCTCATAGGCAGAGGGAGAAAAAATTATTTGGGTGGGGCTGAGCACATGCATGCTCTGTCCCCCCTCCCCCCAAGCAGGTAAGTCTGTGGGGGAAGGGATGGGGGAGGGGGAAGGGGCATGGGTGGGACAGATTGAGGGAGGAAGTGGGGCAGGGGCTGGGGTGAATGGGGCCCCAGCTGGGCTGGGTGGTGGGACGATTGGCAGGTGCAGGGGGGCTCTGTGTGCACCCA
>NW_005841850.1:5078592-5078929 GCF_000455745.1 Alligator sinensis | reverse complement strand
GAGGCAGCTGCCACTGCACGCTGTGCTTTGCACACAGCTGCAGCTACCGCTGCCTCCGGACCCATGCAACGCCACATGCGTCCCACCGCTGGATGGGCTGGGGTCGCAGCCCAGTGGCAGCAGGCACGTGGTGTCGTGCCGCTCCTAGAGCAGCTGCAGTGGGTGCAAAGCACAGCGCGCAGCGGCAGTCGCCTCCACCCCGTGCACAGGTAGATCCTGGGTTGCACTTTAATTCAAAAAGTGATCTTGTTCTTAAAAAGGCTGGAGACTACTGCTCTAGGGCATATGTTAACCAAGGACTGCAAAGTACTGTGCAGCTGTTAATTAAGCCTCATAG
>NW_005841850.1:5073162-5078582 GCF_000455745.1 Alligator sinensis | reverse complement strand
ATTCCTGCAGGCAACAAGCTGGTAAAAGCCTGAAATTCCTTTGGCCTGTTATCATACTGTAAAAACATGGTCTGGTTGTATATTGACTGTTTAAAAGTGTTGATCTGATGCATAGCAGTAGGTTCAGCTTGTATCCAGCCTGGGTTCAAAGACGCTTCCTTCCCATCTTTATGGCACAGTTGTCCCTTATTCAGTGCCTTTAATGCAGCACAACCTAACCAAGGAATTATTTTTAATTCTCCTGTCACAATCTTGCTTTCAGTTCTGGAGATTCATCAATGTTCATTTCCTCTCGTTAACATGTTTCTGATCCTCACTAAGAGTGTTGTTTGAAACTTGTCTTGGGTTCCTCAGCTGAGACGCTGAAAGGCTGATGGTGAAGTTAGAGGGGGTGTGGGGGGGAGGTGGAATCATTTTTTTCCATGCAGAGACTGCAGTTTGTAAAGTGTGATCAATACGATGTATAGCTGTGAAAACAAAACAAACAAAAAAAGGGGGGGGAGTAAGGGGCATAAAATATGTTGGCACTGTAAAATGAATGATCTCTCTGTCAATTATTTAAAAGCAAACCAGTAATGTGAACAATCAGAAGCAAAGAAAAATCAATAGGCTGCCTCTCGTTGTGTAGAAATGGAAAGCAAGCAGGATTTTCCTTCTGCAAGAAAAAACAAATTAATCCTGCCTGTCAGTATAGTTGGCCATTGCGATGCTTCCCTTCAGAAGAAACACTGTAGGAGGAAGCTTCTTGTCTTTGGGTTTGGTCTTGTGCCCCTGAAGTCAATGACAAGGCTTCCAGTGAGTTTAGCGATACATGATGAAATCTTTTGTGTGTTAGCTGATAGTAACGGTGTATGTGTTAGGCCTGTCACAGTTACAGGTAAAGCCCCTTTAAGATGCCTAAAGTAACAAGGACACATACCTTTCACCAGACTTCCTGGAAAGCCAGTAGAAAGAAGAATACAAAATGAAGGAGGGCAAAAAAATTCCCACTTTTCCTCCAAAATTGGAAAATCAAATTTTTTTAGATGAAAAATGTCACCCAACACTGACTTTGGTCAAAAACAATGAGAGGGGGAAATGTTCACAAAATATTTAATTGTAATATCCTTGTTTATATATATATATATTTGAAAGTCATCGACATTTCAAATTGTAAAAAAAAATGTCAACCAGTTCTGAATTTTCAGATACAGATCCCAAATGGAAAATGAAAGTTGCCAGTCAGGCCTCTCACCTGGATACAGCCACACAGCATAGGAGATCTAAGACTAGGCTTCAGTGGCAATGTTCAGATTTTAAAAAGATTAACTGTGGTTTCTAATTCTTACCGGGACTAGTCCTGGCAAACCTCCACCTGCAAAACCAGAACCTCTTTCTATTGCAAAAGTGAAATGGTCCTAATAATAACCGGAACAAAATGATCAGAATATGATGACTAGTATATTAGCAACATAGCTTTACTCAGCTGAAAAAAATGCCATAAATTCAATCTTCAATTTTTTAAGACCTTCCAATACTGAATAAAAGCACCACAGCTCCATATGACATAATGCATTTTCCCTATAGAAACCTCCAACTTTTACTTTCAAATAGGAAGGTTTCATTTCTACAAGTTGGGAATCTCCCATTTCTAGTTCTGTAATGCCAGGAAATAGCAAACCTTGAACCTGTCATTTAAGAAGGACTGAATATATATCTGAAGCGTTCGGTAATCTCTCCTGTCAGGGCAGAGTAGACAATTAAATAGACTACTGGTCTGAGCCATTTCTGTATTCCAAATATTGGCCAGCCTAAAACTGGCTAACTTAATTCTGGAGGTGAATTTTTACAGCAGAGTGAAGGAAGGGAGCATGTCACAATAAGTTGATTTTTTTTGCTATCCCTAGAAAAACGTTATTTGAAGCCGCTGAGATGTTTGAGTATCTAAAAAAAATAAGAAAATGTCAAAGGGGAGATGGATTACTGGACAAAGTGTAACGTGGCAATGCAATCTATCATATGGCCCAACACTTTATCATATCTCTGGACAATTTATCACATAACTACCAGTACCATGTGGGTAGACAGAAAGATATATCTGTCAATTCCCATTTCCAAACTTCTCTCTCCCATTGGCAGTATGAATTACAGTAAAGGAAAGCACTGCAATTAAGGGTAAGAAATCTGGCTTTCGAAAATGCAAAAACCAGACACATTTTTAATCAGCCCTGAAACCTAGGCAAAATCTTTGTAGTGATGGTTGGAAGCGCATGGTCATCCAGTTACTTTGTCTCCTTACCTTTTAGTGAGTGGAGCCCACTAACTGCTCCTGCTTAACCAGAAAGGCCTTGAGTCCGTGCTTCCCTAAGGCCTCCGTGGCCTGGTGTAATCAGAGATTGCAATGCTGCGGAGCACTGGAGGAGTTGCATTTAAAAGAGCTAGTCTGATACAAAAGCTTTCCTACGGGGACAAAGGACTTATAAAGCTCCCTCGCAAAAGTTTTACCTATGCAGGTTTCCACCCTCAAAAAGGAAAGGAGAAATCTCCCTAAGCCAGCTAACCATCTTAGTTTCCCTAATGCTAATGGGTGTAATGACCCCACTGAAAAGCTGTCTTTTAATGGATGATCTCTGGTGACTTTTGATGTTTTAATTCTCAAACTTAACTTTTATGATAGAGCAAAAACTTTGTTGAGGTCTTCCGTGTTCATATAAACGTATTTTCTGTCAATCTATAACCCATTTTATTTCTTTTCTAAAATCTTCAAAATGCCATTGCTGAATGGACGCTGGGAAGAGACTGAAGGAGCCAGATCTTGCAGTGTGGCTCCATCAAATGCCATAAAACAATGCTGAAGATATTGTAGGAGGCAAGAGCCTGCTCCTCAGGAGAGGAGAGGAATTTTTTGCAGCTCAAAGAACAGAAGATGAGGAAGTGAGGAGCAGAGAAGGGCACTGGTGCAGAAAAGAAACCAACCTAAGAACAAGATTACATCTGCCATGGGCAACAACAATCAATAGGCCTTGCCTTTCCCCTCCCAAAAGGAAGCGCCACTGCTGTTGACAGAGAGAGATACCTATTCACCTTCTGATCTTTTTCCTCTATCTTTCTCTAGAGCCCGATAAAAAAGGACAAGGCTTCCCCAAGGGACACGCCAGTGGACTGCAGACTTAGACAGAGCTCAGAAACAGATGGTAGTGCTCATATGCCGAACTTGCACCTCTCTCCTGAAAGCATTACCTTGTTCCCTGGCATCACGGCATCCATTAAAAAATAAGCAAGTCTCTAGTGACTACAGATGCAGATAAAACTTCAAAAAGGACCTATTTGTCCTGAACATGCAGCACAAATACCTACAGATGGACTGGATGCGACTGCAACATTGTCGGTGACAAAACATTTCTCTTGTTACGGTCTAAGAATAATGTCGATTAATGCAGCAATCGGGATCTTCACAAAGAAGTCCCTAGTTTCTGCCACAAATATGTTCCCTAAATCTGTTCATCTGGTGTAACTGCGTTCCCCAGTTGTCCTTCACTTTTGCTGAGCCGCTTATGGGATTAACCTTTAGAAAAATCAAAGTTCATACAGATCTGCCTCCTTTTTGCCAAACTGGGAATGGGGACGAAAGAAAATAGAGCAAGCTTCATAAAACTTCAAAGTGCTCCTTGTAGTTAATTGGCATAATTTTTATTGCCATAGCCCATGAGAACAGATACAGAAGGGATAAAGCTCTGAAAGCTTCTCTAAGAATGTAGCTTTGATCCTTAAAAGACGGTGAGTGTTTCGGGTATATCCACTAAGACATTTCCATGCATCGCATAGAAGTTGGCATCCAGAGATGCAAAACAGCCCATCTCATCTGTTATCCTGATACTAGGTACTTGGATATCGAGTTACTACCTGTAGAGTCTGAATACTCAGATCTGGATAATCCCAGCATCAAGGATTGCAGGGAATTGTAAATAGTGAGATTGGTCCGCTCTTAAGGCGCTGAAATGAAGGATGGGATTTCATTCGTGTGCTTGTTTCATACAGCAAGATTAAAAATACACGCACTGGAGAATAGGCATTTTGATTTTTTAAGCCAGAGGTTTTTGTATGCACAGCAAGTCTCGGCCTATTCCAGCAGCAGGGAATGGAGAGAGTTCAGAGGGGCTCCAGCCATGCCTGAAGGATTGCTCACGAGCCATCGTAGCTCTATTGCACCTGGAAAGTCTCCTCGTAAAACGGAGTCACTTTGTGCCACTTGCATGGCAAAAAAAAGCAGCCCTAGTAGAAGCACTAGCCCCGAGGGACGTGCTTTCTTAGAAATGCTGAGGATTTTCATAGGTCGTATTGGCGCTTAGGGCCTTTGATGATCGGGTCCTAACAGAAACAGATCCAGGATTTTACAAAGTGGGGTGCAGTCGTAGCAACCAGTGCGACAGGGGTGGCTGCACCCCTCCATGCTCCCGTGCCGTAGGAGGAGCACCCCGACTTGCATCCTGAGGGACGTAAGCATTCTCCCCACAGTTTCCCTCCACACTGAGAAGTATGTCCACTCCCTTCCCCTCTCTATCCCCTCCTTGGCACTATCAGTATCCATGCTGTCCCAGGGGCAAGAGGAGCTCCTGCCTCGCCCCAGCGTGGCTACACTCACCTGGGGCTGTGGAAACAGCCGCAGTGGCAAATGGGCATGACCCCCCCCCTCCCCACACCTGCTCCTGGGCTGGTGGGGAGCACCCTGCAAGGGGGGATCAGGCACGGAGGGGGAACGCACCCACCACTGCCATGATCCCGGACTGAGCCCAGCCGGAGCAGACAGGAGCTCCCCTTGCCCCCAGAACAGTGCAGACACCAGCAATGGCAGGCTGGGGAGGGAAGAATGGATAGAGAGGGATAGGGAGGGGAGGGGAGGGGATGCAGCTTTGAACACAGAGGGGAAGGGAGGGGGGACATGCATACCTTCTCTGGGACTTAAGTCCCTGGCTGCTGCTCATGTGGCATGGTCAGAAAGGGGACTGTGGTCACCACTGCACCCCCTTCCGGATCCACTCCGGATCCACGCCTGGGTCCTAAGGATTCTCAAGCTGAGCATCTATAAACTGAGACATCTGGATTTTGAGGCTACTTAAGAAATGTCAGCCATAGGCCATCTCTCCCATCCCATCTCAAATGCTGGGCCTGGTCCCCAGCGGGCATCAATCAACAGGTTCCTTTGACTCTACTGAAGTCAAGGTTAGCAAGCCAGCATATACTAGGAAAGGATTTAGCTCCTGAATTTGGTATTACACAATGAAAAAGTTTTCGAGGTCTCATATCCAGATGAATTTCATACTCTATAAGCCAGCTCTTTAGTTGGTGAAAATCCACCAAGCTCCCTTTCATAGATTCATAGATGCTAGGGTCGGAAGGGACCTCAATAGATCATCGAGTCCGACCCCCTGCATAGGCAGGAA
>NW_005841850.1:5053633-5071317 GCF_000455745.1 Alligator sinensis | reverse complement strand
GGGGGCGCCTTGGTGAATAAAACCTCACCAATTCCCTTCTGTGCCCCCGTGATGAACTTATAGGCAGCCACAAGGTCGCCTCTCAACCTTCACTTGCGGAGGCTAAAAAGGTCCAGTTTCTCTAGTCTCTCCTCGTAGGGCTTGGTCTGCAAGCCCTTAACCATACGAGTGGCCCTTCTCTGGACCCTCTCCAGATTATCCGCATCCCTCTTGAAGTGCGGCGCCCAGAATTGCACGCAGTACTCCAACTGCGGTCTGACCAGCGCCCGATAGAGGGGAAGTATCACCTCCTTGGATCTGGGCCTTCTCCTCAAATCTGACTCCTTCAGATCTGGCCTTCTCCTAAAATCGGACTCAGTATTATAGCCTAGACGACACACAAACTCGAAAGCCTGTTCCCCTCTCACTTGCACCGGTATAAATCAGGAGTAACAACGGTAAAGAGAGTGGAGCTACAGCAATGTACAGTATTTAAGTCACAGGTTACTCAGGCTATGAGCCCTTCCTTCCACTAGGAACCCTGGAAATCAATCAATCAATCCAAGATGGGCAGGTATGCTGCTACAGATGGCCCTGATTTCACAAACCACACACAACTGTAAAGACTGCAAGTAAAATGCACACATTTGCTTCTCTGTCTTGGGAAAAAGTTCCTTGAAATGTTTGAATTTGTTGCATCACAGTGTACAAATATGACCTGAGAACTTAAGGGGAACTTAACTGAGGCTATAGCAGAGCATCTCAGTGGGGGTTAAGGAACAGTTTCCAGCTAATTAGTTGATCAGCTCAATTTTAAGGCAGGCAGCACTCTTATTTCTTAGGACTTCTGACATGCCTTTTGCTATCGCTAAAGTCAGAAACGAGGAAACACTACCCTTCTACCCCAGTCTCCCAACCGTGAACTTCTGAGATAAAAATATTCTGTTGTAATTTCCGTTGCGTAATCTACATTCCTGCACATATTTTTTGAAATTTTTATTATCATTATCACTTTTAATCTTCAAGTACAACGCGATTGTAGATTATCTGGGAAAATACTCTTTTTTCTGTCGAAGCAATGCTGCCACTGTGTGGCTCCCAGTAAAAAAGGCCAGAAGAGCACACACCAACTGCAGAGGCTTCCTCAGCCTGATGAAGGGTTTTTAAACCTGAAAGCTTGCTAAAAAAACATTTTTTCCCCAAGTATTTAAGTTGGTCTAATAAAAGATATCAGATTCACCCAAAGAACTTTGTCTGCCATTGAGCTTTGAGGCATAGAAGACCAATGTGCTTGAAACAACCTAAAAGACCCTGATTTACACTTGGGCTCCTTTACACTGCTCTGGCAGTCAATGTAGTTTATGTCCCCTGCTCTTTCATTTGCTTTTAGTGTAAAGTACAATCGAGCTGTTCATGATGATAGCATGTGGCATGAAACTGAGATCCTGCACATAGGCTGTACCCAGGAAGAAGTGTGCTATATTCTATACATTTGTCACTCAAGGCCTTGGTAAAATATGGCATTAAAATCCATGCAGCCCATTTTCTAAACAGTTGTCTTCTGGAGAAATAAGCTTTCAGTTGATCAGAGAGTATCAGTGAAGCTGAAGGGGAAAGTCTACAAGACTCCAGCTCTATTGTATGAAGCAGAGACACAACCCCTGAAGAAAACTCAAGAAGGGAGACTGAATGTGACAGAGATGGGAATGCTCCAGTGGATGTGCTGAAGATGGATAAAGTCAGGAATGTTTACATCAGAGGATCGGTAAAGCTAGGCCAGGGCCAGAAAGTACAAGAGGGAAGACTAAGAAGGCTAAGACTAAGAGGGCATCTAAGAAAGTACAAGAGGGAAGACTGGCCATGTTATGGGTATGTGCAAGGGAGTCCAGAAGAATAAGTTGGAAAAGAAGGTACCAGAATGACTACCAGGGAGAAGGGGATGAAGAAGATTGAAGATGACATGGAGAGATATAGTGGAGAGGGACATAAGAGAGAAGGAGTTGGAAGAAGAAGATGAATATCATGGGCAACTGGTGCCATCTCAGTCGGGGGCGGGGGGGGCACGTGCCCCCCCAGTGACCAGCCAGTCTCGACGACTAGGGGTTCCCCCATGCTCAGTCTTGCCAACCAGGGGGGAGGGTCCCCCACGGCTGATCATACCAACCGGGAAGCAGCTGCAGCACTCCCGGAAGTGGCCGTGGTGCTTCATCCAGTGCCTCTGCTCCCCGGCCAGTGCTCACTGAGGGGGCACCAGCGCTCCCACCTGCACCCCCCCGCCCATTGCCTGAGCGGAGAGTGCGGCCTGTCAGGGGGTGCACCAGCACTCTCAGGAGGTGCATGTGCACCCCCTTGCACCCCCTACGGATCGCCACTGATGCATATGACCAAAGCCAGTCAAGAGCCAGGATCTACAACAGTGCCGCCGTTTAGATGGGACAAGCAAGGGAAGAAGAGGAAGTTGTGCCAAGAAGAACTGGCATTAAATTTGCAAATGCTAACAGGGAGGGTAACTGGCCATCAGGACAGCTTGCCAAGGATTGTAGGCCATTCCCCACTGCTCAGAGCCCTTAAATCAAAACCGGATGCCTTTCTGAAGGAGATGCTCCAATTCAGCCACAAGTGATTGGGTGTAATGAAGGAATGAGTGAGTGAAAATCTCTGGCCTGTGCTGTGCCAGAGGTCAGCTCCAATCATCAAAACTGGCCTTTAAAATCTATGAAGCAGTAGTGGATGATGTGATATCACTCAAGAATCTGTGCCCAAAATGTTCTGAGGCAGAGCAGAGACTTCCTTGTGATGATAACAAGAGCCTTATATTATTGCTGTCTGTTTGCTTTTTTTGGTCCAGGATATGTGACTTTGCCAGCCAGGCAGCCTGAGCTGCTGCACACAGGTAAAGGATCTGTACCCAATGTGACCTGCACACCTAACCTTTTACAACAGAGACAGCAAAACGCAGGCTCCACTTTCATTGCTGCTGGGTTGTAAAAGATATGTACTAACTTTGTAGGCTCCCTTTAGACAACATGAAAAAGCAAAAGCTCCCTGCACAGATCACAGGGAGAATACAGATAATTGCAGGCTTCCATTGCCGGTCTGTACAGGGTTACAACAATGTATAAACTAAGGTGTGCAATATCCAGCTTGAATGAGATCGGAGAAGTGCTACATGCCAAAATATGTGAAGCAGAAAAATACAAGTATTTCTAACAAGTGCCCCTTTTTCTCCTTTATCCGCTTGCCTCCCCCTCGTTTCATATCCTCAGGAACACACTGTCAACAAGGGCTTTTGTACTTACAGCCTCTCACCTCCCTCTAGTACAAGCTGTGCCGCCCTACAAAAAGTTTTACATATGGTTTTTAAAAAAATTTTTAGCACTTTTTTAATAGATGTGTTGTCCCTGTGTGATCCCCTGGGGTGCTTACAGGACCCCTTCTACGCCAGGTTGAGAAGCTGTGGCAGTTCATCTCCTTTGCTGCATCCTGTGCGTTGGCCAAGTTGGCAGTCATCAAAAAACCCTTAATCAGCTGACCAGGGGCAAGGGAAATAAGAATCTCCATTTTAGCTCAAGCTCAAGCTACAGGTGAAAAAGTCCAAAGTATGCAAAAGCTGGAGTTTGAAGGCATATAGAGGTGCAGGTAGGCACCTGTTAGGTTTTCTCAAAAACTGGTCTCTAAACGCCTTTGAAAACCAGCGTTTAGTGATCAAGGCGCCTGAATCCTATTTTCAGCACTGGCTGTGGCTTTTCACAGTCTAAATTCAACTGGTTTTCAATGAGACTTACACTTTTAAATACTTAAGTCCCTTCTGAAAATGGAGTGTGGACACATACATCACTTACTTTTGAAACCGTTATTGGCAGCAACCATTTCTTGCCCACTACTCCCTTCTGGGATTGGACAGGAAGCAGAGTCTGGGAAACCCAGTTACTATCTTGTGGGACTGCAATAATAAGAGACTGCCTAAAAATTGCCGATTGGGCCGGAGCCGATATTGCAAAAGAAGTGGTTCTGGAGAAGCCATCTTTTCATCTCCAGTACATACCCCAAACAGGTGTATCAAAGCAAATAGATGGTGAGCAGGTCATGGGATGACCTCCTTGTCTAGAAGTTTACAATGGGAAGATGTTCATAGGGATGGAATATGTGCTATTTTCTAGGGGTGGAAGGACTCAATTCATTTTAAACCAATCAAAGTCATAGTCTTTGTGCTGATGACCCCAGCAGAGAGTAGAGTTACTTCTTGAGCACATGCAATTTCCTAAGTCAATTCATTTACTGATGGCGTGTCTTTTTCCACAGATCCCCAATTTAATGATGTTCGGAAGCAGCAGAGACAGCAAAAATGGCAGCCTCATTTCTAGGAATAGAGCCAAGCTCATTAAACTAATAAGGGATGTAAATGGTACAAAGACTGCTTTTTCTGCATCAGGCATCAAACTCTATAACAACTCATCAATAAGTATAAAGCCCCTAGCTTAGCACACCTAAAGACGCAATATTGTTGTAATGGATGCTTCAACTCAATTACTCAAGGTAAGAGATTCTCTTACTAGGATTTTCTGTTCCCCCCACCCTTGTTATCGAACGCTGTAAAAAAAACCGAATTGCTATTATTTATCATTGTTTTCCTGCTGCATTTCTTGAACCTGCCATGGGTTGTAATCTGTATTGTGCTATTAGTGTAGTTTATGTGAGTTTTTGGCAGTGGGGACCTTGTCTTGTATCTATCTAGAAAGTGTAATGCACACAAAGAACACCATCTAAATAATGGCATAATTGACACTTGGCAAAAGAGACATCAAATTACCACTCAAGTGCCTGCTGATGCAAATATATCAGGAAGTACCAATGAATGGCAGTCACTTTTGCTTGTATCTTGTTATTTTGAAATGTTGGAGCGATGACAATTTGCATTAGCTGCCCTTAGGGTCCAGGCATATTTCTTAAGATATGCTGTAGGAGAATTTCCATTAGCCTGTGGGTTTGGATCTAAAGCTATGTGGAGAAGGGCTGAAAAGTCATGTTTCTTAGGAACTACTTGGCTAGTTGATTGTAAATGCATCCTTAGCTCAATAAATCTTATTTAAGCCATTCCCTTTGAACTGTTGCCCAGGTGGGCGTAAACAAACATAGCTTTTCTCCAAAGAGAAAGCCTTTTGTCCTGGGATCCTATAGTCCATTGTCATGCTTTAAATACCTGGGAATCATGCCAGATAAAATGTGCTCCTGCTTTTCCTCCCAGACACTGTTGCATATGTCTGTAAGTTAATTGTGGCTCATTTAAGTTAATTGCCAATCATTCCAGGGGCAAGCCTGACAGGCTGTGCGCTCTCCCTGTCCCCATTGAGAGAGGAGCGGCAAGGCAATCTGGAAGGGCTATATGTGTAAAGGGCTGTGCTGCTCCTCTTTTGTCTCAAGTCTTGACTTGGATCAGTCAGGACCGGCTCAAATGAGATGTCTGTTTGCAGCCTGTGAGTGAGTCTCGAACCAGAGCCCATTACTGCTGATCTTACCTTGTGTCAGGATCTCTCACTCACATGGCCAGTAAGAAATATTTTATTCCTTGGATATTCTCATTGAAATCAGTGGGCTGCTTGCTGTGTCAGCGACTGCTCTGTGAAATTAAGGGTGGTAGGGTACAGCCCTTAGTATAACTGGGAACTGTATTGGTTTTGCAAAGATGAGGATAAACCCCAATACAGTGTGTGTTGTTCAGTGAAAGAAATGGAAGATAGTACTTTCATTCCTGTTTTATCAGTGCCACCTGGTGCTCAGAAAATGAATCCTTTGAGTCCAAAAAACAACATTGGAAACTGGTGGGCTGTGTCCATCTGGATTTTGATTTTTCCCCTCCTTTGGAATAATAGTATCACTGCTGACCTGAAGCACATGGAGGTTTGTATTTTCAAGAGCTCTCCAAAGACACTCACATATGCCCAAAAGTTGTAATTTTACAAGGAAAGCCAATCACGTGCACATAATGTTTTCCATAAATTCATACAGATCCTAGGCTGACGTTTAATGGGTGAGAGGTGTAAACATCCATTACTACCAAAAAGCTAATGGACGTATAAATCTAGCCATAAACATCTAAACCTCCTGCTAAATGAATTTGCGGGAGTGTAATTACAGTAATTGAATATGGAAGCATATTATTCTTATCTGTGCTGTCCCAAGTATTCTTCCAGAGAAAGGTCCTGAGCATCGCTGAGCTCTCTGCAGCTGGCGGCACAGCAGTGTGTTATAATCATTAGTGTCAGCACTGCATTTCCCATCATTTTGAAACGCACAACTCCAAAGTCTCAAAGCAGGCCACTTCACCCAATAACACATGCGTGCCACTGCAATAAAGATCTGTCCTAAGTTGTTTTGTTGCATTGCATCAAAAGTTAGTGAACCGAAATCAAAGTTGTTGTAAATTGGATTTTCTTGCCCCTTCCTCCAAATTTTAATGTTAAAAGCAAATGGGCTTTTTTTTAGCAGCTGCCTTGATTGTTTCTTAATACACACTGTTTCTTAATACATACTGAAGGAGGGAGGGAGCCAAGGATCTGCTGGCTGGCTCCAGCCTGCTGGACAAACTGATAGTGAGAAAGGGCCATCTGCCCCAGGGGTTGACAGGCCTAGGGCAGAAGTAGCGGGTCAGGTAAGCCAGAGAGAGCTACATAAGCCCACAGCCTGAAGCAAGGGGGGCAGTCTGGCCCTGCAGACTGCAGGAAGCAAAGCTCCAGGGAGGAGTGGGGCCTGAGCAGACGAGGAGGAAGGACTCCAAGATGCAGGGATCTTCTGGACCACCAGGTACCCAAAGATTAGTATTTTGGGGCCTTGCATGGTAGTTTTGCCATGGTGTGGTGTTAACCCAGGATGGGGAACTTTTTGTTTGAAAGGAGATGCTCCTGTCTTTTAATTTGTATTTAAATACCGGAGGACCGGATTGTGGTTGTAGGGGCGGAGGACACCATGGAAAAGGGTGCCAAGGGCACCCCAGGTCCTGGACCTGACCCTTTGAAGGGTCTAGTGCTGCTGTTACTGGAAGGACTGTGGCATCGGAAAGCAAAGATTGGGGACACAAGTCCAGGGGCCGAGGGGCCCAGAGCCCACAAGGGCAGGGCCAGAGCTTGCAAAGGTGAGGCCAAAGCTGGGGCCTGGGAGCCTATGGTCCTGAGACAGGGGACCTCAAGCAGAGGTGCCCAGCCAGAGCAGAGTTGGCCAGGGCCAAGGGGCCTCAGCCCAGACAAGGGTCTAATACCCAAAGCCCCCTTTCCCCCTAGGGGCAGCCTCCCTGTCCAATCATAACATCAGGGCACAGCAGGCCAGACAACAGAGTGGGACTTTGAGAAGCCAGAGGGGGCAAGGAAAGCGGGATCCAGGCAGACCCCAGGGGGGTGACTTTGCCGCCCCAGTGCTGGCCATGCTACACACACACAGTCATCATTACACATCTGGATTTGAACCAGTGACCTAGAAGAGTTGCCTGGGCTTTATTCTTCATTATATTTTTCAATGGTAGCTAGCAAATGACTGGATAAATTAGGTTTAGAAAAAAAATGTAATGCTAAAAACCCAACACGATTAGATTTTCCTATACTGATTGTCATAAAGGAAAGGCGCAGTCTTATCAGCTCCCCTAATAGATGTTCTGTGCTGTTCTGATGAGTTTGATACAGTCTGAAGATAGCATTAAACAGTTTTAAACTACCCATTTTCATACTTAATTGTCATTGGAATGAAAATGACTTGCAGGCAAAAAAAGGAGGGCATCCATAAGCAATGCGAGTTGGATAACAACTCACGTCCAGCGGAAAAGTTGAGCACGCAGATCAGAATAGCAGAGATGTCGGTATTCATTTACGGGAATGATTATGGCATAAGTTAAAGTTGGTACCAAAGTTACTTACATTCTGAATCAGGAATAAGTTTGAGCCAAGGGAACTGAGCCCTTCAAAGAAAGACTCAAGAGCTGTGAGTCTTGGGAGAGTCCTGAGAGCTGTGGGTTCCCCGGTGCTTCCAGCTCCTTTGAAGGTTCTGGGATAAAAGATTTCTCCTTTGGACTCGGTAGAACTGACCCAGGTAGGCAAAGCCTTGGCTGGGATGAAGTAGTTGGGGTTGGACCAGATGCTCTCCTGTGATCCCTTCCAACCCTCATTTTCTGTGACTCTATGAACTTAATTATTTGCGTTTCGGGTAAAAGAATGGAAGATGCTATTATTCATTATAGTCTGTAGGAAGCTCAGTCACATATCAGGACTTCACTGTGCTAGAAGCCCTTCCACTTATGCAGTCACAGACACTAATGGATTCCCATGTCGTCACCTGCAGGCCTCAACATCACGGACCATGCACAACAACCTCCTTTCCAACTGTGGAACGTCACATCTAAATGAGACTTTTCTCTCTGTGCAGGGGCCTGCATCATTCTGGAAAACCCTCCAAAAAGGTAAAAGAGCATGCGTAGGCCTTGTGCTGGCTCTCAGTCTTTTGCTCCTGCAAACAAACCTGGGTGTGTGCATGTGTGAAGGATGGTTAACAAGTGATTGCGCTGGTGGCATGTTCAGCTTATGCATAAAATAGATGGCACTGAAAGACCAAGGTCCTGGTTATCTGAACTGACTGCTTATATAGGTAGCAGAAGCTTTCCACCCAGCAAGCCTGACTTTCCAATATTTATTGAGCATTACCAGTGTGTGTGTGTGTGTGTGTGTGTGTGTGTGTGTGTGAGCTCACTTGCTCTGCTTTGGCTGTGTGTTTCCTCTGGGTTTCATAAATAATGGTGCAGACTTGGCCCATTTTTACTTTTCTGCAGCTTTACAGAGGTAAATGGCCCAGCAGTTTCTATTATGGGGGTGTTTCGCACTTCACATCTTTGTTGCTTTCTCTGAAGATGAATACCTTGGGAAATTGTGTCGTCGAAGAGATTGGTTTTTCCTTGGAGACCTGTTGGTATGAAATGTTATATTCCCCCAGTAAGCTTGCTATTTTCTTTAACCTTCAAGAGGGTTACAGAACCGGGTTATCAAAGCCACCATTAGCCCATCTCAATCCTTCCAGCTCTGAGCAAGGCAAACATTGCGCACTGTGATTTCACACCTTTGCAGCCATGCTTCCCTAGTGCGAGTAGGGAAGTGACAGGCAGCTTTCATCCTTTGCCATGTCCTGCCTCTTCAAAACTTTCTACCACCTCTTACTACTGCAGCGGACATAACTGCCTTGGCTGAGCAAAGGTAAGACACCCCTGCTTTATTGGTATAGTAAGTGTGGGTATCTTGAAACAAAAGGGTGGCCCCCAAATCCATGGGAAAGTCCTAACAGGCAAAGTTACATATTCTGAAGCAGAAGCTATAGTCCAATCTGATAATATCACCTTTTCTTTCTGGCCCACTTTGCAGAGCTAGCATGGGTATCCAGATACCTTCCAAAATCTTCTCTAAGTATACTGGCAACCCACGTCCCCTTTTCAATGCGCTTAGGAGCCCAAATCCCATTGCCTTTCAATGAGACTCCTAAGTGCATAGGTTCCTTTTGGAAAATGAATTTCAGGCTCTTAAATCACTTAGGTGTTTAAGTGTTGCAGTCTGTGGGGAAGAGAGTAGAAGTGAGTAACCGTCTTTCTGTGAGGGACCTCCACCAGGTTCACAGGTATGATTTGGTGACTTGATTTCTCGGCATGTTGAGCTAACTGGTCTGAGGCCGCCTCCAGGCGAGCGCGGCTGTGCGGCACGGGGCACAGCAAACCCATTTGCAACGCTGCACGCCGAACCTTGCAGTGTGGAAGTGAGGCTTTCGACCCCGGGAGATCCTCGGGTCAAAAAAACCTGCACAGAGAAAAAGGGCGGCGCATGTGTTGGTACAGCACCCAGAACTAGGGCCTGGCAGGCCGGAGCCATGCTCCCAGCTGCAGGAGCACCGCGGCTACAGCTTCCCCAGCCCTCGGGACCCCAGATAAGGCTGATGGGCCCTCTACCCCTCCCAGGGTAACCTGCCACGTGCCAGAGCGCATGTGGCACAGGTGTTCGACATGAAGACTATTTGGCAATGTATTTAGAAGATCGCCTAGCTCCTCACCTGTCCTCTTTTTAAGCAAACAGTAATGCCAGCCTCTCTCGCTCGGACAGATTGTCACTGAACAGCTCATTCCAAAGCACGAGGTTTACTGCAACGTAGCCAGCAAATTGTGCCAGGTCCCCATTGCATCTCATTACTCTCTCACCAGGAAGTGCTTTACATCGTGAGCATTATCTTCTCTCTGCTAATTCTTTCTCCTCCAGCACGGCCAACTCAATCGGACTTCATTTAGGGAGACGTAAATGTTTCAAATGAATGTTGACAACCGACGGATCTGAGCGGGCAGAAGAGCGCAGCTCTCAGTCAAGATTAAAGCAGCCTTGTCACACGAGGGTGAAGGGAACTGCCTTTCCTACCCAGCTACCATGCTTTGATGATACTCTCCTATTGCTGCAGCAGACGTGCAAAATGATCAGGGGAAAAAGAGGTTTAAATCCATTTTTAATCACCCAGCACTTTGCTCCCCGCCAGCGCACACATGCATAGGTTATAGCATCCCTTAAGAAACAGGAGTGAATTCGGAAGGGGTCAGCAAGAAGGCCGCAGGGATGCAGAAACAGCACTCAAGGGAAAGTGCGTTAGGTTTGCTGAGCCTCCAGCGCCGAGCAGCTCCCACCTGAGTGCGATGATTCCCCCAGTCCCACCCGGACACAGCCTCCCCCTGCACAAGCCGGGCAGCCGAGAAGAGCAGGGCATTTGATTTTGCTGCGTCACGACCATGCGGCGGGTCGGCCTGTAACGTGACTCAGCACGACTCGCTGCTGGCGCCACGCGCTCGACCCCGGGCTGGGACCCTGGGGCCGGGCTCAGGGGTGCGCTCTGCGCATGCTCAGCCCGGCCCCGCGCGCCGCGACCCGGCCCCACGCACGCTCCGGGCACCCGCGCGCGGAGCCGGGCCCCGGAGGAGCCGCGGTAGGAGCAGCCCTCCCTGTGAGGTGGGGCGGGGATGAGGGAGGAGGGGGGCCTTGCTTTTTGGGGGGAGAGGGGTTCTGCTAACCGCTCCCGTTGCAGGGAAGCCGAGGAGCCGCGCTCCGCCAGGGACCCCGACGGCGCGGGCAAACGCAAGCGGGCGCCGCGCCCGCTGGACAGGTACGCCCTGCACTACCTGTGCGTGACCGACCTGGCCGGGCAGAGCTGGTGCGAGCAGCAGGCGGTGTTCGGGATGGAGGAGCCGCGGCCGCCGGCCCCGGAGACGGCTGCGCTGCTGGACACGGGCAAGAGCATCCATCTCGCCAGAGGTGAGGGCCCGCCGTACCAGAGGCTGGAGCGGCCTTGCACGGGGCGGACACGGGGCACGCCGTCTGTGCGGCGCCCCGCCGAACCCCGAATCGGCGTGCAGGGCATTGCATGGAGCCAAGTGCAGCACGTGCGCAACCATGTCGGCTCTGCCCGTTGCATGCAGCACGTGTTGGCCGTGCACGTGGCCCACGAAGCACGTGTTCCCTGCAGCCCTGGACCAACCCCAGTGCTGCTTGCAGTGCCAGGTCCAGCCTGTGCCAGCGTGCACCCTGCGCAACAGGCGGGCAGGACCCGGTGCCATGGCCGCTCCATAGGGAGGCTGCCCCAGACTGGCATAGGGATGCTCAAGCCAAGCAAGCTGCTCTAAAGAGCTGTTTAGCAGGCCCTACAATAACTATCTTTATATGCTTCCTTCTAGTCTGTAGATAACCCGTGTGTGGGGGGAAAGGATAATTTTCCACAGTCAGTGGATATGTTTTGGCAGGGGGAGAGAGAGAAAACAGCTTCATTTGATCGCATTTTCCCAAAATTCATGGTATGCTTTCATTTTCACAAGAAGTCAGGAGAGCCGAGTCTTGCTCCTGACGCAAGGCAAATGGTTTGGCACGCTCATGCCTGTTTCTCTCCTAGAGTACCTGTTTGCGAGCATGGAGGCTGCTGCTCCAGCGCCTTGAAGCAGACTTGATTAATCGAGTTTGCTGGACCGTGGCAATTGCCACATGCCAGCAGTTTCCGGTGTCCTGTGCGTCAGCGTCCCCGCACTTAAAAATGGCAGCGGGGACGCTTGAACTGAAGGTCATTTGACGAGCTTTAGTTCAAGCGCCCCTGCCATCGTTTGTAAGCACAGGGATGCTGATACAGGAGACGTGGCGGCACTTTAATTAGAGCAGCTCTTGGAGCCGCTCTTATTAAAGCACCATCCCTCCCATCCCCAGAGCATATGCAAAAGCGATTTTAATCTCATCTGGATTATTTAAACTAATACCTTTTAGGTGTTGCCTTTTATCATGCCAATACCATTCGCAACAGGACCTGATCTCAGCCAAGAGCCTCACAATGGTATCATATTTAAAATATTAATTATTGTGGGTTTTTTTTCTCTTGAAATCAGAGCTAGAAGTCCATGACCTGGTAAAAATACCTACTACGAGCAGGGAAGATTCTTGGGCAATAAAAATACTGAATCTTCTTTCAGTGATTCCAGTCCTTCAAGCAGGTAGGTAAGCCAGCAAAAGACACTGGCAGTTTTTTTATCTTTGCACTCAGTGCGTATATAAACCAGTTTATTGTACTCCTGAAAGCAATGACAACAGGGAAAGCAGTTGCCAAGCAAGAAGTATGTCAGCTGGGGCTTTAGCTTAATTCAAAATGAAGTTTTCAAATGAAGTCTTTCGCTGTTTCCGTTGGAGGAGCTGCTCGGTGGGTGCTTAGCTGTTTCTCGGTTTTGACTTTCGTTCCATTTGGAAAACAAAGCTGGCTGGCTTGACTTCATACTTTGCATCCAAGACGTTTAGATGGGGAAAACCATCAAGTTTGTCATAGTAACGTAATTAGCTGTTGAAGATTATCAAGGGATGGGGTCAATGATGCAATTGCAGCCTTTAAATCTAGCTTCCTAACAGACGTGCTCTGGATCAGTGGGAGGCAACCTTTTTGGCAGGTGTGCCACAAGGTAAACCCTGCCTCTTCCCTGTGCGCCATTGATCAGGTCCCCGCGCTGGATCTGTGGCTCTGCTTTCTGCTCCCTTCCTGATCTTCTCTATGTTCCCTGCTCCCTCCGTGATCTGGCACATGTCTCTCAACAGAGGCTGCCTGTGCCACTTGCAGCATGCATGCCTCAGGCTGCCTGGCCCTGCTCTAGATCAGCCACAAGCTGCTGAGCAGGATGCACGAATCACTCTTTGCTTCACATCATAGAGGAGGTAGGCTAGATGGTCATAGTGGTTATGACTGTTTATGTCAATGGTTCTCACCCTTTGTGGATTTGTGACACCCTCGATAACTTTTGTGGATTGAGTGGCACCCAAATTCAAATCCTGCTTTATATATTACAGTGCTTATCCCCTTGCAGAGGGGCAGAACAGTCAGGGTTTGTTTGGGCAGGGACAGGGATGAGGTATATTATATCCTTATACCTCACCTAGATATAATTTAGATGATATCCTTATACCTCACTTATCCCCCCACACCTTGAGGCACTCTAGTTGGGAATCACTAGTTAATATGATTGCACAAAATTCTGCCTACTTTTGCTAGAGCAGTATGACACACGGGGTGCGTCTACACGAGAAGCTTATTACGCATTAACTTAGTAAGGCTGTGCTGTAGCGTGGCGGTTAAAAAACATGCAAATAGCCTACTGCGCAGTGTTATTAGGCTAATGTGAAGTAAGCGTCACAAAAATACTGTGCACCGGCTTTACTGTGCAGTATCTAAGGGGCATTAATGAAGGTGTATGCACCCTCAGACACCTGAGTTCATTCCGTTACAATCTCTTTTGGGTAGACATCTCTAAATTTGCATTATCCATAGGATTGTTTTGCATTTCTTGCTAAAAAACTATGGATTTAACAGAGACATTGGTCTTATGGCTCATTATAATTTACTTCTCCCTCTGCAAGCCTTCCTTTGCTGAATAGGTGATGGTTGCCTACTTCCCTGGTAGGTGATCAAATTCATTAACACAGGTAATTGTTACAGTTTGTACCTAGCTTGGCCCGTTGACTGTTTCATTCCAGAATTGATGAAGGGGGCTTGAAGCCCAAAAGCTTGTCTCCTCTTTCTCCCAGCTGTACAGCTTGGTCCAGTGAAAAACGTTTTTTGACCTTAAAAGTCTTGCTTCTACCTCAAAATAGGCATGGAAACAGGGAATTCTCTTAATTAGGAATCTAAAGGTCGCTGCATCAGTAATAAGAGTCCAAAGAAGTTTTTAATGTTACTTTAAGAGAGAAATGTCTTTATCTTGAAACCATGCTAGCCTCAGAAAACATAAGGGTTATCTCCTCTTCTATACTAGGTGGCCATGTACGGGAGCTGCCAGTGTTTGGAGTGATAGAAGGTGTCTTTGTGAGTGGGATTATAGATGAACTCCGCTACAATACCAAGGGAGAGCTGGAGCTGAATGAGTTAAAAACACGAAGCCGACCATTTATGCCTGGTGAAGCACAGAGAAAGAAAGATCATTTCCAGGTGAGCAAAATATGTTCACGTATCGCTACATAGGAGGATCCAAAGATCCATACTTACCCAGACACAAGCAGCTGAGGGAGTTTTTAGCCCACTTGCTTATTTCTTAATACTAAGTTAACACATTGCAAACGGGGAAGTGCAATGTAATTACTTTGTCTTTGTGTTGTTCCTGCCGTGCCAAAAATATTTTACAAACAATTCTACAAACGATAGCCACAGCCTGGACTAAAGCATGGCACCCTGCAGCCACATTACACGGCTGTTTAAAACAGCAAGTGAAGAGAGTAGATTGCAGATGAAGCTAGAAGATGAACTTTTTGTAGCTGGAATATAATGACCCACACTGGAAGTCAGCCAGGGCATCAGAGGTAACAATCCTTCTCTTGGGAGAATTTCCATAGGTTTGTCTAGTAAATTGTTAGAAGGTTGAGTTTGCCTTTTCCCAAAAGTGGTGAGATACAAAATGTCCCAAGGTGCAGCATCCTAAGATATTCTTTCAATAGTGACCTGTGGAGGTGAATATCAACAAATGAATTGTCACCACTAAATCCTCTGGAACTTGCATGGTTTGCACACAATTTGAAGCTTATTTGAACTGCAAGAGCCAGCCATTCATAGAGTTCAGATCTGCTTTTTGGTGCATCTTTACAAAGTTGTTGCACAGTTCCCCAAAGAATTAATAGGAAATGGGAATCGAGATGCCCCTGAGTGGCTTGAAAAATCCCATCTTTAAATTTCAGTCAATGAAGTCTCATTCTGCCAACTTCTCTGCTGTCTTGAACAAACTATTCATACCTAACAGTGTATATGCAAGTGGCAGCTAGGTACAGACATTCAAAAAGCCCGAGGTGGAAGTGAACTAAGTTAGGTGGTTTTCTGTAAGTGGAGTAGTTTAGATCAGTAGTGAACAGAACACACATTCACCCTTTGGTCTGGAGCAAATCTTAGACTGGGTCCACTATTTTTTTAAATCAATCTATGTATAGACCATTTTGTATGCCAAACTTCTGTTTTGGGTATAGATGGGTTTCCAGTCACTTATACCAGTACAAGTATAATGTCTGTACCTGGCCGATATCTGTGATTGGATTCTGTATGGATCAGCAAGTTCTCCGTATATTTCTCAGGTTATTTAATTTCTTTTAGAAATGAAAACCCTGTGGACATGGGCATTCTCACGTATAAAACAATCAGTCGTCAAGGGAGTATTGCACTCCTATTCTGAATTAAGGCTGAGATTTGCAAGGCAGATTTGCTCTCAACCTATATACCTTTGTGATGGCTGCACTCCCTAATGTATGCTCTGCCGTAGTGAGATGTTTGGTCACCTGTTGAGTATGCGGGCTGCTCTTTTCCTCTTCCAGGTCAGCTTGTATAAATACATTTTCGATACCATGGTTCAAGGACAGCTGAAACCAGACGTTTTCACGAATTATATTCATCTGAGGCCAGAGCAGCCGCTTGGGTGCCAACTTAGGAAGCACGCTCAGAAGATAGGATTTATGATCACGTCCTTTGGGGACCTCCTGGAGCTGATGCACCTGAACCTGATGTTCTCTGACATCCCCGGCATCGACTGCTTGAAAATTGAGTACAGCCACCAGGAAAGCAGCGTCCCACTAGGGACAGAGGTGGTGCCGTATGAGGAAGCAACGGTGAAGGAGAAAGCACAGTACTACCTTGCTTACTGGAAAGGGCAAAGGGAAGCGCGGGGGGTAGATATTGAGGAAGCCTGGAAGTGCCAGTCATGCAGCTACTCGGAGATCTGCGACTGGAGAAAGAAGAGGGCAAAAGGGCTTGAGAAGAGAAGTGGACCAAAAAAGAGTAAATGAAAGAAGCCTGCTGTCTTATTAGGGATGCGTTACTCGTACCACAGTGCGCTCGGTCTTCTGCCCAGTTAGCTCGTCAGAATTAAAGAGAACATCACAACGGGCCAAACTCATTACATGGCTAAACAGGGATCTATCTGTTGCACCAACTGTGAGTTTGGCCTTGTGATTTTAAAGCTCTTGACTGCTTTTGGTAGTGTTCAGTGTTACAGAGGCATAACTTAAATGTGGGATGAAGAGCCAGAACACTTTGTCAGAGACGATGCCAGCTGCTACCTCATGAAACCTAAATACTTACCTCGCATGGGTCTCATTGCAAATAACAGATTATAAAGTGATCTGAACAGGAGGAGAGTCCATATCTCTACAGATTTTTAGCAAGAAGGTTTTAAACTCTAATCTCATATCCCCCCAGCCCCTAACCTTGGCAAATTGTCTCTGGTTTGTGCAGGGTCACCCACTCCTCACCGTTCTTCTTGATCTAGTGTTCGATGAGCCATTTTCTTTATAAGACCACACTAATCTGTTTTTGAAACATATCAGCAGTGGCCTGGAGGCACAATGAAACGAAAGGGGACAAACTCTTGGGTTACCTTCAAAATACCACTTGCTCCATATAGGTCCCTTTCATAATCTCAGCTAAAACTATGCACAAGGTGCCTGAACATCCCCTGCAAGACACCTATTTTTTTTCCTCTAGTCCAATGACGTTTATATCCATAAGTGATACATGTAGGAGTTTAGGATATTATGTAGCAGGATCATCCCCATCAAAGGGGCAGTCTTGTTTGTTTCTTATCTGAGCCTTATCTCTTTTCATGTTAAACGCTCTGTATGGTAGTATGCTAATTGCTAACTAGAAGAGAGTATTTAACATATTGCTTGATTTTTTAATGATTAAAAAAGTGTACTTTGTTTTCATAATGTACTGATCGTAACAAAGTTCTTAACTTTTTCACTACTCTGGCAATAAAATTAATCGAATCTTTCACTGAAGTTACGGTATTTGAAAATTGAGGGCAGAGAGAAGTGGCAAAATCGTTCCCCTGCTTTTGGATCGGAAACCACTGAATGTCGATTGTGTGTGTGTGTGATTTTGAGTGAAGAAATATGTAACTGTCATCAGGACTAAAAAGTTCAAGTGTTCAAGGCTAGAATAGAGTCTGTAGGCTAAGATTTATGAGCTGGATCCTCAGCTTCAGTCAATTCTTAGATCAATGAATTGTAATGAAAGAAGGGTCTTTTCTGATCAGATATCCTGCTTAACACAGGCTGGAGATCTTGTCCATTTACTTCTGCACTAAACCCATGGCTTCTGGTTGCCCCATGGCATCTAGTCTGGAGTTAAAACCTCCCGGTAATGGAAAAGGTAAGGTGTTGATA
>NW_005841850.1:5040015-5053623 GCF_000455745.1 Alligator sinensis | reverse complement strand
TCTCCTCTTGTTTAAACCCAGGGCCTTGCTTTTCACCCCTCTGTGTGTCCACTTCTCCATCTGTAAAATGAGGGTAGAGGTACTGAGCTCCCTTATAAAGCATATTGAGATCTGATGATAAAAAGTTCTTTTTTTTTTTTTTTTTTTTTTTTTTTTTGTGACTTTGCTTCCCTTCAGCATCCAGGCTTTGCCCTCCTATTGCCGTTTTCTGCTAAATTAAAAAGGAAAACCATCTACTACCAAAAATATCTTCCCCACTTACAGATCACTTTCAGCCTGCCCTTTATATCACCGTAAAGAGATTATCTTTAGTCTCTCACAACGAGGTATGCTTTGGGGACCTTGGATCGCTCTTGTTGCTCTGTTCTGAACATTTTCCAATTTTTCAGCTTTCTTGTTAAGTCTGGACAAGAGAATAGGCTGCGCTGTTCTTGAAATGGTCTCAATAAGGCTGTGTGCAGAAGGGAGGAGTTGCTGTTTCAAGGCATGCCTCAACAAGCCAGTCTGACTTTCAATGAAGTCACCATTGGAGCACAATACTGGAAGGAAGGAAGGCAGGTAGTTATTGTCACTTTGTTTGCTGTGCTGTCAATATAGGATTTCAGTCTTCCAAGTGATCACTTTGAAACCCGTTCATGATCCCTAAATGCTCAAAATACCAAAGACTGCTCCAGAGTCTAATCTAAAATCTGTCGGGCGCCTGCAAAGTATTCGCTCCATAACTCGAGTCTCCTCTTGCCTTTACTCCAGTTTGATGCAGCCTGCTACTAAAAAGGGGTCCATGACTCTGGAAACTTTCAGAGTAGCTACCGAGCTATCGGTGCCATAGAGCGGCTGTTGCTGAGTGTTGATATTTTTTAAGCTGTAAATAAATCTATGCTTGATCCTCTCCTCGGATACCCGAGGAAATGTTGCGGGTCTCATGATAGTTGAATGCAGGATATCATATGAGAGTTAATGTATTTCTGTAAGACCAAGGAGTTCTAGACATGATCAGGGTCCTGTTCGGCATGACATTGGGTGATGAATAAGAAGATCCTCTGCTCCAAAAGATGAAAACCAACAGGCTGCATCTACACATGCAATTAGCATGCAGAAATAAACTCCGGCACAGTTTGCACTGGAGTCAGCTGCTCCTGGGTACAGCATCTGCATGTGCACCCCAGACTATAGCAGTTTAAACCAAGGTGGAGCAGCCCCGGGCTGGCAGGGAGCCCAGGGGGTCAGCTCCCAGTTTCAGGTCGTGGTGTCGGATGATGGAGGGGCTGGCTGGGCACGAGGGTGCTACAGTGCAGAGGTAGGCAGCATGCAGGTAGCACCCTCATGCCCCAGCCAGCCCAGTCATTGTCTACACATGCGTTGCAGCAGAGTAAATTAGTCTGCGATAGTACTGTATCCTACAGTGGAATTAATTAATTTACTACATTTGGGCTGGGTTTAGGGCGTAGGTGGCGATGCTTTACTGCAAAGCTACTTAGTTCACTCCGCAGTAAAGTGCGCATGTAGATGCACCCATAAAGTGGCAGGGGAGTAGATCTGCTTTTCATTAAAAAAAAAAAAGGGGGGGGGATGGAAACCCTTCCTGCTTGTAGGAAGAAGCTTAGAAATGTGAACCTCACATCTCACCGCAGCAGAAGGCAAATAAAAGAAAACACCATCTGTTACATTTAAAATGCCTTGACTTTAAGTCGGCCAAGTTTACGTTAGGGGGCCTGACTGATGATTTCTTTTGAATATCTGAGGTTAGCAGTCCCGGTGATGTTTCAGGCATTGCAGAGGCGAGGAAACTCCCATCAGGACTTTACACAGGGCTGGGCATGCTGTTGCCACCTCTTGCAGGGAAGGGGTTTATCACAGCTGGTGCTAAGAAGTCCTCCTGTAACCCTAGCTAGGGTAGGGCAAGCCAGAAGACGCTTTCCAGCGTGACTACAATATATTTGCACTGGTTTGTTATAACCTGTTTGCAACAGAAAGAGAAATCTTAGCTCTTTTGGCAGCCGCATGCCTTTTTTTTAACTTTCCAGCAGGTCACAAGTCCTGTTGGTAAAACCTGGTGTGTGTGTTTTTTTTAACAGAGCTCACACCAGGCTCAAGGGTTTTCTAGGAAATCCCGCCCCACAGTGACACAGCAAGGGGAGCCTCCTCTTAGCAGAAATGAAAGTGAAAATAAGACCAGCCGAAGCAGTCAGACAGAAAGAGGAGCTGCAGAGCTTGTCTGGACAATTATATGCTGCTATGGACTTCAGGACTTGTATCCTCGCTTGCTGCTTTCTCTGCACCGGTACGTGGAAGTCCTGCTTGTTCTTTGCACGCCCGCTCCTGCTTTGTAAAACAGGACTGAATCACGGCAACCCTCAATGGCAACAGCAGGGAAAACAGCATGTAGTTTCCAGCGTTTTCTATCATGTTGGAAAGCTGAGATGATCCTTCTTGTTGACGTGCTTCTCTTGTTAGCTGCAGGCGGCTGCTGCCAGTTAAAAATGCCTTCTGGGGGCGGGGTTTGGTTTTCAAAAGTAGTAAGTGATTTAGGATACTTCCTTTTTTTTTTTTTTTTTCCAAGTGTCCAATTTGAGGCACCTTTGCAGCAGACAGCCATCGGCCCTTGAAGAATCAGCCCCTTTGAGGCATTTGAAGTTTGGTACCTAACACCCCGCTTAAAATCTGGGCCCTAGGTTTTGGCATCGAAGCAGCCGGGATAAATGAATGGTTTTGCTCATGGCAGCCACTGGAAATCTCTTGAAGCCAGGCCGTGCTGGTGCCCCAGCGCTTGGGGAGCGGGTAGTGTCAGAGGGAAGGGAATCGAACTGTTTGTTTCAAATAGAGAAAGAAAAACTTGTAGCTTCTCATCTTTTTTGCTGCCCCTTACAAAAGATAGGGGATCTTTCAATATCTGCTCTGATCCGTCCAGGACTCTCAAAGCAAGTTAGCAATGATAATCTTGTATCACACCGGGAGTTAAACAGGGACCTGGGAGCAGGTGCTGCTAGAGTCAGATTTATAAAGGTGCCTAATTCCTGGGACTGTCAAGGAGAGGTAGTTAGCTCACGTAAGCTCTTTAGAAGATCCCACTTGCTTATATGCGGTCCTTAGGCTCTGCTTCCCATTACCATTGACTCTCCTGGCAAAATGTTCAACAATGCTGGGCTTCGGTTCAGTCGTCTCTGAAACTCAAGCTAATCCTTACTTCGCAGGAGGGTTGTGAGGCTCAGTGAATTGTCTAGAAGATGCTTTCATGTCCTGGCATGAAAGCTTGGGCTGAATATTATTAATATTTTATTAGCAAACTTCTGGCATGCTGCTGTTTTTTTCCTTTTGTACCAGCTTTCTGAGCCGCAAGTGGACAATGCCCAGTTTGCTTGTGGTGTTCTGCTGTTTGTACTGTTGTTTCTTCCTCCTTATCCTTCATATTGTCAAGTTTTATAATGACACGATAAAAAAAAATCCACTAAAATTCTGGGACCATCAAGCAAAATGAATGGTTTGGGGGAAAAGTAAATCGCTTTCATTATTTTTCTCTCCAAAGAACTAGGTGAATAAAACACCCAATGTTGTCTCAACTGCTAAAATTCAGTTAAAAACCCCAACAATTTCTATTATATTTCACATACTAGCAAGCGGATCTATTAAAACTGCAAGCACAAAGTAGTGCTTTACATGCATTATTCTTACACATGGAAAAACTGAATTTTAAGATTTCACTGCCCAGAGACCAGCAGCATAATTTTTTTTAAGTGACATTTGCTTGTGTGCATCTTGTCTTTCAGGAATCATCAGGCACCTCGACGGGCTTGCGGCAGCAGGTTCAACCTCCAGTCAAAGCAGGCGGCTATTCTGTTCCTTGGAGACACGAGAAGTCATCCCGTTATCGAGTGAAGTAAAGTACAATAGACAGGATGCCTGGCTCCTGCTGGGAAGAGAGAAATCAAACGGCGATGTGCAGAGAGATGACCCAGAAAATCCTCCTCCTGACGGCACGGTCCTGTTTATCATCAAAGGTGAGTTATCTGCTTAGACACTTGAGTCACGTGAACAAATACCAGATGAGTGCAGCATGAATATCGAACCAACCAAAAGCAGGAGTAGGCTTTCTGATCTGCAAGGATGCTGGCAGACACACCTGGATGGCTCCTTTCAGCTGTTCAGGGAGGGTGACAACGATCCCGCGCTCCAGGGCTTGAGGGCAGTATCAGAGCATGGGGACTGGGGCTGAGCTGATATTAATTCACCATTGTCAGAAAGTCTGTGATACTTATTTAAGCCCAACCTTTGAGCTTGCTTTTACTCCCTCTCAAAGAGACCAAGCGTCTTACTCTTGCTTTGTTGCGTTCTTGGTACGGCAAGAGGACTGGGCTTCCCAGATGAGCAACCTGTCTAGTACTAGGGGAGCCTTTTTTGATTGTACCAGTAGCTTCTCTATCTCTGAGGCCAGCTCCTTTTATGTATGATAGTGCAGTTGCCATTTCATCCTGCTGAGGAAGAGGATTATGCCTGGCCTTCTAGGATGTGATGCCTGCAAAGCCCTTTACAGCCATTCCCTACCACTTTCAGGAAGTAGCCAAGTGTCATCAAACCCATTTTATCAATAGGGAAAACAGACAAGAGTTTGTGACCTGGCTGAGGTTGGAATTCAAATGCATTAACTAGACCAGACAGCCTTTCAGTGGTTGAAGCATCAATGAACACTCTTTTCTTTTCTTGTGGAGTTATTAAACCCTCCAGTGTGGTCCCTGGTAAATCTGGTCTCCGCTGCTCTTGACTAGATGACAAATACAGAATGAAAGACCTGAAATGAAGCGACAGCAGTGCATGTGCATGGGCTGTCAAAGATCCATCTGGAGTGTATGCTGCATTTTCTTTTTTTTTTTTACATAGCGTGAGGGAGAGAATAACTGGGCAGCACTACAGCAGACACTGCTGCACAAAAGAACTTAATATGCATGTGCAGACAGATGCATAGAAAATGAGACTGAGCATCTACAGAGCCACTGATCTTTTCATGCACTCCTTCACATCACTGGGCTGGCTTTTTGCTCGCGTATAAACTATGCCCATGGACTGTTAGGGCTAGGAGACTGTGCAGCAGTAAGTCACATACCAAAGTGTGGTCTTCTTTATCAGTGGGATGAATCAAAATGCATTCTCACTCAGGGATTAGTATTATTAGTGTGGCTACATTTAGCTCCCAGCAAGACATTACGGGGATTTTTAAAATGATGGAAACTGTTTAAAATGCTGGAAACATAACATAAAATTATGGAAACACCAAGAAAAGTTTATTGACAGAAGTGTAGGTTTTTGCTACTGCTATAAAAGGAAAAATGACCGAGACAGTTTTGTTCCAATTTAAAACTCCATTCATGGGCAGGGAGCAGACCTGGAAAGTCTCTCTCCCAAAGTTACAAGAATGTGAAATAAGTCTCTCAAGAAGAGACACATTTAATACTTCATTATTCCTTTCACTCCGTGCTCTCAAAGTTTGGTGTCTGTACACCTAATGGGCTGTGGCACTCAATTTGACCTAGATACCGTTGAGATAAGAACTTAGAAACATTGAAAAGGGACGGTCTATTTATAGGGACGATAAGTATATCCAGAACGGCAATAATAAACGCTCAAAATCTTCATGCTCCAGGGTTCAAATCAATCTTTTGTTGGGAAGGGAGGGAAGATAATCCTATAATTGCCTATAATGGCAGAGCTTCTTGCACTGTTCCTTGAAGCAGCTAATGCCAGCAAGGGTCAGTGATAATGAGCCAAAAGGACCTTTGCTCTAATCTAATCTGATCAATGTTATTAATAAAAGATATCCTCTCTACTACGAGTCCTGGTTGCCTTTTCCTCTAGACCAATACAGCTACAACCTGAATACCACTAATAACCTAATACTTTTGTACATAATCTACATGAGAGAGAGAGAGTGGGAAGACTCCCACGGTGGTTAAACTAGCAGTATACACGTTTGTGAGCTGGTAACTCCAACCCCATCACAGAGTTAGTAGGAGTGATCAGATCCCGCTGTCCTGTCATGGGACAGCTCAGCCCCTGGGAATTTATTACATGAAGAGAGACTGCTGGAGATTGCCCAGGAGATGGCAGCACAACCCCCTGCAATAAGGCAGCTGCATTTGTTTTACAACAATAGGGCATTGATGTGTATCAGATTGTTTTCTACATACGAACACACACTCGGAGCCGCTCCAGCAGTCATTTCTCCAGCAAAGCAATGCGACAGAGAGAAGGCCGAGCCGTTCATTCCCGGGCACCATGAGAACGGTTATGAAATCTCGGGAGTGCGTATTTGATGCATTTTTAGACTCTTTCACTGATGGTTCTTCCACCAGCTCATCTTTCCAAGGTATCAAATGCAGCATTTGAAAGTGTAGCAGAAGGAGAAGGAAGGGTGCTCAGATAACCCCTGGTGATGAGGGTGTTGACAAACCTAAGCAGACAGACAGACTTAAAAGCTATAAAACGTATAGCTTGAGCCCTGACATTTTTGCAATACTTATAATTTCTTCCTCTTTTTGTCACTGAAGTCAGCTGCTCTGGCTCGAAGTGCAAACGGATCCAAGCTGAAATATGAACTAGTACTCGAGGTTCATCCTACCTTGTACCAGCTGCCAACTGTGGCATGGCCATGTATCCTTCACCCTATAGGCATCCCTTTCCCTGTGGTCATGCCCCATATTCTAGTTCAGTTGAGGTGAGATTAGCATAGAGTTCACTAAAACAGTACTGTAGGGATGGCCGCAGGCAGAGCTCTCCTGTATCATCAGCTGTATCAGCTTTGCCCTTATGGAAGAAGTAATGTGAGCCTAAACCCGTGTCGGATGCTGGCCGAGGTCCTTCTGTAGGTCCCTGTGGGTGGTACGGCAGGCTGTGATGCGTGTCCCTCGAGGCTAACCCGAAAACACCAGCCTTCAATTGACTTCACAAACCAGCAATTAATCATTTTGAAAGAGGGTGTTGGTGGGAAGAGAAATCTGTCAGGGTAAGTCCTGTTGGGAGTGTTGGTTAGCTTGTGCTGTTGTCTCATCACCATATCGAGTTAGTCACAACACAGAGGGGGAAATAAAGAGAGATTTCTCCTTGGCTTAGTCACAACAGTGTAGGAGGATTCAGAAGAAAGATTTGTCTTTTGGAGTACTTTGCCCTTAGACACAGCGCTCGGCATGCTGGGAGCGATGCATTAGAGAGGAATCTAATCCGTAAAACTCAAGCCTTGGTCTAGATTTCAAATTTCCCTGAAGAGCACGGTTCCACTTGAATTTCCTCTTTAGCAATAGCATTGCGCACGTCTACAGTGGCTTATTTTGTGGCTCACGGGTGACTCCTTCCATGTGTAGCAGACACTTACATCTTAGCAACAGTGTCCTGAATAAAACGGAGCAAGAATAGTCCTATCCTGGTAAAATGGATCTAATCCAAAGTGCAGCCCTCAGCATGTCCCTTTATTCAGGCTGGTAAGCGGTATGCTTTGCTAATTCCTGCAAGGGATCTTCATCCATTTCTGAGGACCAGTACAATAAAAGGTACAGCCTGCTTTTCAGAATGGGTGAGCATCTGCACTTCCCATGGACAGCAACACCTCTGAAGAATGGGGCCTATTCTTTTCTTTGCGACTCACACTTTATGACTGTGGTTGGGACAGAATAGCTGTCCCCCACTGCCCCAGGAAGCAGCAAAGGAGAGGAGCCCGCAGTGTTTGTTAACAAGGCGCCCTCTTTCGCTCATGCCAGGTCTGAACAAGGGCCCCGTTTTTGAAACCGAATCCATAAAGGTAGATCCCGAGTGTCAGAAGTCATTTGCAAAACTGATTTCCATTGCATATGTTTGTGTCCTGCGTGCTGATTGCACCAGATTGAATTTGATGTCCTGGCCTTTGCAGCTGGTGTATATAAAGAGTTGGACTTTCTTTGCTGCATATTTATTGAGGTTAGGTGGGATTATGATGAGCACATGTGTATTTTTCCATGCAGAGTCGTCAGTGGATATTCTTCGGCATGCAGACGGGGATAACAACAAGCTCGAGTGTAAGATTAGCCCGTATTTCACAGATAACACCCAGATTCTCTGGCCGGGGGTGGCATCCAGATCTGCTGAATTAAACCCGTGGTTCACTGGCACAATAAAGCACGTGGATAACAAGTTCACCATGACGGTCTTTTTCGTCCAATCCTCAAGTACCCACAAAGTGGAAGATGGCCAGAAGCCTGGAAGCCGTGCAGAGAGATTGCATGCCTCAGGTACCAAAGTAATCCAAGAAATGTAGAGCAATGGTGATCCTAGTCAGGAGGCCAGCAAGCCAGCCACCACGCTGCTACATAGCACCAAAGGTGTGGAGCCTCCCTGCTCTACCACACCCCAACATGAGGGACTTTAGCAACCCCAAATAAGGCACTTAAGTGGTGATGCTAAAGACATTTAAGCGGCAGAAAAACTGGTGGCTGATGAGTGCTGGCCGTACAATTAAAACGTGTATTGTTCAGATGTATAAAGAAAGGAGTTAAATTCATTTATCCAAAGTCCAAAAATATATGTCCTTGGCAGAGTTGGGAGTAGAGTCTTTTTCCTACTCTAAGGCCACAAATAAGATATAAATTGGTTCAGGGATGTATTTGGTAGCCGTGTTGGTCCGAGACACAAAGAAATGCTGAAGTCTATACAGCTCTTGGTTCAGAGATGATGCCTTTTTATTAGACCAACTAAGATAATTAATATAAACTGGTACTCATTTGTGCCACGACATGGCAACTCGTTCTCTGACCGTGTTCATTTGGCTTAGCGCGAGGCTTTCCCATCCCGGTTATGGCGGTGGTGCTTTCTCATTTGCACGTCTCTCTTGCTTTGTCTCCGAGGCGTGTTCCTGGTACGTGCTGGGCCTTCTGTCGTTCATTCTGGCTTGAAGAAGGACGTCCTCCTCAACTGTGCTTTCTCAGTCAATCACCACGCAGATCTAACCATCAAATGGGTATTGCTTCGGAAAGGGGGAAGCAAGAAAGTTTTATTTGCTTACAAGGTCTCCACCAAGAAGGTGGAGCATCAGGATAAACGAGTGGAGGCGTTCCTGGCCGAGATCCCCCGGGGAAACGCCTCGCTCTTACTAAGAGGGGTGGAAGTGAGAGATGAAGGAAACTACGTGTGCTCAGTGGCTGCGTCTTCACTTCTTGGGGAGCGGGACATCAGGCTGCAAGTGCTAGGTAATGGCTCTTGGGGGCAGGGTTTAACATATGCGGGGAGTGCTCAAAATACGTTGCAATTCAAGGAGGCCGTTTGCCTGGATTGAGATGAGGCAAAAGCTGCAGACTGGTTTTTGTTTCGCAGCATAAGGAAGAGACTTGCCTTGACCCTGAACTCCAGGTGCATTGCTTGGCCTTTCCGAAGGAGCCTGCTGGAGACGGGCGAAGGGGGAGAATCTGAGAGGCTCTCAGTCAGGAGCCCGTTTGGTTGCCCTGAGATCTCTCTCTGGCTTGCTTTGACTTGCTTTCTTGCCATTTAACTCTGTTTCTGTGGAATCGCTTGGATTAAATAAAATAGCACAGAATGGGAGATATGCAAGTCCACCAGGGTGGGTCACTGCAGTCTTTGCTATAACAAAGAAAAGTCTGCCGCTGCTTTTTGCTAAAGGAGCATCCTTTAGAAAAGCCATTGAGCTCATCTACAGTGGCCACCTTCTTTTAAAAACAAGACAGTCACTATACTTAGAAAGGCATAAGCAATGTCAAGGGGTTTTAATGGCTCCAGGACTACCCAAAACGAGAGAAAATTCATTAGGTAGGGAACACATATGTTAAATCAATTTTATTTTTGTAACCACTGTAGCAGAAATACGTATTTCTGCTGTAGCAAAGATCCAGCAATAGATATGAGAGAAACCAAACGTGTTGGGAAGTAGCTTTGTCACGAGACCTAACAAAGCTCCTTGACATGGGGGGCATCAGAAGATGCCGTTTTGATGGTATGGAAAGATTCCTGTTCCCGGTGGGAGATGGAGAGTGTTTTTAAGAGTGGGGTTAGAGTTGATGTGAAGACACGCAGCATTGTCATAACTTTTTCTTTGTCAGAAAAACCGACAGTGATGCTCAATGCTGACTCCCTGTCCTTGGTGGAAGGAGAAGAACAGAAGCTGGTCTGCGACGTTAAAAACTTCTATCCTCTGGACGCTCAGGCACAGTGGTTTCGGGAGTCGAAGAAGCGAGGCATGCTCCCAGATGTGATAAAGCACGTTCTCTTTAGCAGCCACAGGGAGAACAGCAATGGGACTTACAGCTACTCCAGCTACTTCTTGCTTACAGCCTCACTCGAGGATGATGGGCTCAAATACACTTGCCACGTGGCCCACCAAAGCTTGACGTACCCAATCAAGAAAAGTGTGATGCTGAGAGTCACAGGTAAGGTTGTCACTTGAGAAAACAGCCGGTCCGTGGCGAGAAGAAATCTGTTCTCTGCCCAGTTTTGCCCCCATCAGTGTTAAGGGCTTGATTGTTTAATAACACCAATAAATCTAGTGTAGAAGGAGCCAAGCTCTTGCTCTGATGATGGCCTGGGAGGGGGAGCAGAGGAAGGAGGAACTTCCCGTGGACTAATGTTACCATGTGCTTAGCAGCATCGGTGTGTTGTAGCTCAGATCTCAAAGAAGAGACAATGGAGAACAACTCACAACTGGTTGTCAACCTTAGGAAGACCACTAGATGCTTGAAGCGTGGTCCAACAGCTCTTCCACCTGTATAGTCGGTCCTGGAAGAGAGATACCAAAAAAACCCTCGGCTCTCATCCATTTTCTTTGGAATTCACTTTAGTGAAAAAGAGACGACTTAAAAGGGAGTCTTTCTTTAGGACGGAGCCAACTACAGAGCAGGCAGTGGCTTGGGAAAGCTTAAGAAGCCTCAATAGAAATTAATAGCAATCACCCATAACATTAATGTAATGGCGATTGGATTCTTTTGCAGCTCTGTTTTCAGCCATCAAATATCAATGGACATTTTACTGCCAGCCATTACCTGGGGATGAATAGCTAGTGCCTAACCAGTCCTCTAGCTCCATTTGCTAATGATATCCAGGAAGTGTCTTGCAGCTTGATCTTAGACACAAATTTATTGGACTCTCAGTTGTGATTTGTTCTTTAATCCTCTGCAGTCCAATTTTTAACACGTACTTGTTAATCTGGCTTGGTCAGGGCAATGGTGAACAGTGTTCTCTGTGTAACGCCTTACATGATTCCTTCCTTCCTACAGTTTGTTCTTAAAATTATTCCTTTTTTGTGTAGGGGCAGAATCTGTCTGGCCCTTTGTGGTCCTAGGTGTCCTAACTGTGCTTGCTGTGACGGCGTGTTGGTATCTGTACAAAGGTAAAGCAAAGCAAAGCAGCAAGGCTGGGGAGGGAAGAATTGGCTGTTGGCAGGATTTTGTGCCATTCCTTTGAAATTCGGGAATTCCCAGAGCTGTCCTGGAATATAAAGAGAACTTTAATTGTAACTGGGCTACATGTGCACTTCATGTGAAGCAATGAACTCCGGCACAGTTTGCATCGGACTTTATTGCTCCCTGGCACAGCATTTGCACGTGTGCCTGGGACCGCAGCACGTTGAGCCTGGGAGGAGCAGCCCCGGCTGGCAGGAGGTCCCAGGAGTCAGGGCTGCTCTGACCCGGCTCAACGTGCTGCAGAGGGGCTGGCTGGGCCACGAGGGTGCTCCAGCGCAGGACCAGCCAACAAGCATCCCCTGCACCGTAGCACCCTCATGCCACAGCCAGCCCCGTCGGTCTGTGTTGCGTTTTGCCATATGCAACTATGCCATTGTAGAACCGTGCTTGTGTTGGCCAGCACTACCCTACAGCAGAATTAATTAGTTCACTGCGGTCTAATAGCGCCGCACATGTAGATGGCGATGCTTTACAGCAGAGCTAATTAATCAGCTCCACAGTGAAGCAGTTCATGTAGACACACCTGCTGAGCTTTATTGTCCTGCTGCTTTGAAGCAGTATCTCTTGTTCATCCTTCTCACTTACCTCTCTTTTCCTTTCTAGTGACGACTGCCAGTCAGGTAAGCTTATTTTCCATTTTGAATATGCAAGACTTTTATGCACTTTCCATTGGGCTGTTCTCTAACGCATTTCTGTCTTCCAACTTTCAGCCCAGACCCTACTAGAACACAAGGCTTTTCGCTCCGGGCAGGTAAGGGGCAAAAAGATGCTCACCGGTAAAATGGAGTAACATGTAAGGAGATGGCTGCATATTGGGATTTCTCAAACACTCGATGTTGGTCTGAAGTCAGTAGGGTTCTTGCCACTTGGAGCAGAGTTAGACCAACACCGAGCCCTGGTGAAAATTGCACCCTATATCATTAGTGGAGTCAGTGGTTAAAAAAGGGAGCTCTGCCACTGAGTTTTCATCACCTTGGCAAGTCATTTATCTTCTTAGTGCCTCCTTTACCTATCAGCCACATAGGGAGGCTGGTACTTATCTGCCACTCCTAGGTGTTTGTCAAGTAATATGAGATACTTGGATGCAAAAGGCTCGAAGGCTGCTTGCAGATGTATAAACCCCCGCAAAAATCACACTTTACTTTTAACTTGGCGCACCCCCACGCCGAGCCCAGCGCGAGGCATTGCATTAGTTGGACCCAGCTCGCCTGTCTGTATAGATCGGGCACTTCAGCGGTGCTTTTATCTAATAACTGATTGAATCAACTATTAGATAAAAGGGCCAAAAAGCCCCGCTGAAGCATGCAATCTTTACAGGCGCTGCAGAGCTGGGTCGAACTAATGTGCTGCCTCTTCCAGTAAAGTGCAGCTTGTTGGGTTTTTTTCCCACATCTGTCAGCAGCCAAAAAGTCCTGAAAATGTTGTGTCTGTGACGTTGCTTCCATTTATTCCCTAATACAAACAACACAAAGAGCAGTTTGGTTTTTTCCCCAATATATTTCTATAGCCAGCAGAAGCAAAGGGTAATATTGCCTTCCCTGGGAGAGCGGCAATATGTACTGACTTACAGAGCGTCCCTGCGTGGTGTTGCACAGGCAGCGATGTATTCATAGGAACTTGGCTAAAGGTCTGAATGTGCGTGTGTGCATAATACCTTCTGCTACCTTATATCGCGATCACCAGGTCGGCCTATTAGCCGCTTTTGTTTAATCTGCACGCTATACAAGAACCGTGGTTTTAAAAGCTATCTAAGGAACCTACGGGTGTTGGGTTTCCATCCTCAGTCTAGATCATCTGAGTGTGGTGAGCGAGCCAGAGCGTCTGTGAGGGAGCTCTCAAAGTTACGGAGAAGTGGGAGATAGTTCCCAGTACGGGAACAGAGGAAGATATGCACAGGCTACCTTGAGAAGACCCCCTGCTGTTTAACCAGCAGGGCTGGTGGGGAGAGGAGAGAGACGTGCTGTGTTTTACTATATAGAAACCAAACGGTATTGAGGCCCGTAGGCAAATGCAGAGGCATACAACAAGCAAGTTGCAGAAGCTTGAAACTAATGTAAAGACAAAAGGACTTGGAGACTTTGGTTACCATGGTGCGAGGCTCGTGGCTGTCCAACGCCAATGGGAGAGGCAAAGAAAAATGCAGAGCCTGGGATCACACAGCTAGAGAACAATAAGATTTTCATTGATG
>NW_005841850.1:4994788-5040005 GCF_000455745.1 Alligator sinensis | reverse complement strand
GAAAACAAAGTGAGAAAAAAAAAATCATGTTAAGTTTAAAGTTTTCCCCTCTGAAAATGCTTGCCGGGGTTTCACTGACATTATTAACCACGCAGTGCAGTCTAGGGGCCACTGCTGAGATCAGGAAGCAATTTTTTTTTTTTTACCGCCACATTGGTATGGGGGTGTTTGCCTTCCTCTGGTTGGGGTGGGGTACGGTCCTCTCCCTTGGATCTCTTAAGCATATTTTAACAATCAAGAAAGAGGCTGTAGTGTCAAGCAAGGATGTCTCTATGAAATCCTTCCCTGGAATCAGCATAAAATGCCCTTTTTGTTCCTCTCCCTTCCAGAACAGTGTTGCCGATCCCCTTTGCTACAGCTGAAATGCAGCCAAAAGTGGAAAGAAAGCCTGCAGTTGCCGTCGCACTGTGGCCGGATCTCCATTGCTTTAGTTGTACCTGGTGTCTGGAAAAGCCCTACCCCGGACTCTGACTCCTTTTCGGTCATTGAGACTCAGAAACGCTGCTCCTGGCAGGGGGAGAGTGAGAAATTGGCCGTGCAGCACACAAAGTCTCCGAGGTATAAATAAGATGCATGGGAACTTGTTGGACGACACAATGGAGAGAGAGCAATTCAGAGGGCTCTTAGGCTTTGTCTATACATGGTGTGCACTGGTTAACAGGGTCTTTATTTATTGTTCCAACTGGTGATGGTTATAGAGGCACTTTAGTCCCCTCCTGTACAACATAACCTCATCTGTGGTGCGGGGGGGGATTTGTACTGCATCCTTTAGGCTGCCATAATCCAAACAGTGCAGCTGTCGTGTAGAAGGGACCTTAGACGAGTTCCGTCTTAAATTTGGGGGTCTGATTCTTGCCCTGCAATTCGGGTTGTCACTCGCACAACTGCACACCAGCTGTAACAGATTTTCCACCTGATGTTGCATTCGTTTTGCTCCCCTGAAAATAACTGCACACAGCGAAGTGGAGAGCAGGGTCCTTGAGGGGCTTGAATCCAGCATTTACCAGTCACCAGATGGGCTGTGCTTGTGTATTGGGAGTTTTTTTAAAGCCACTCTTCAGCATTCAGGTACGTTCTCCCGATAACTGAACTGGACGGGAGTTTATCTCTGCTCTCTCCTCACTGCAGCAGTGGCCTCCATTCTGGTGCTTCACCACTGCTTGCCTTATGACCTGGACACATGACATTAATGTGAATTCCCTTGACTTTGGTGCAACAAAGAATGCTTTACCTCGGAGGAAGAACAGCAGGGACAATAACGTGACGTAAGTTATGCTACTGTAAGTGTTCAGCAGCCCAGGATGACTGTGGACGTACTTTTGCTCAGTGCAAACAGACCACATAATGGTATAGTGCCATAATAGTGCCTACTGTGACAGCTACCCGGGGACAAATGATCATCTGTCTGCTCCAAATCCCAGTACAAATTTAGTGCAAATATGGCTGTAAATAATATCAGTGTTAATGTATTGTATGTTCTGGCCCCGACTGCATTTCTGATCTGGAACAGCCTTGCGTATCCTGATGCTTTCACAGATGTTTTAGCTTTCCAAACATGCCTTGCTTTGTTTTAAGGACAAGGATTTCTTAGGGTGATCTCTTTTGTTAGGACAGATTTAGACTAGCATTGAATGCAAGACATTCTTCATTGCTTTGTTGTACTGATTGTTCTGTTCTAGTCCTCAAAATGTTTTGATGTAGCTGCAATGTAGACAGTTCTGTCACCCTGCTTTCTCAAGTGTATCATGTGTTTTCTGCCTGCCATTATTCACTTTGTGTGTGTCCTGAATATGGTTTGGGGCAGGTGGGGGGTGGAAATAATACAGAACACATATGGGTCACCGCTGGGCAGAGATTCTTTTTTTGGAGGAACTGATTGACTGCTTACTCTGGTTTTGGCATGGTTGTGTTGATAATACTTGTGCAAAAATTTCAAGAATTATGCTCTACAGCTTAAAACCTAGAAATTAAGCTGCAAGACTAGTGGCCCGACAGAGGATTCAGCAGGTGCTCTGCCACGTGCACGTGGGCTTCCAGGTACTATTTAAGATGTTGGTTTTTGACTTGTGTAGCTCTAAGCATACAGACAGTTGTAGTGAGATCCAAGGAGAAGGATAGAAGCCATAGACATGCAGCCGTTACTTCTGCACAAATCTGTAGCATCAGAGGTATAGCCAAAAGCCTCCAATTGGTTGGTGCGGGGGAGCAGGGCAGCTGTCCAGGATATTCTGTTGCAGACTGTGCTCCTAGTTGTGTCACTAGGGTGAGCCGATCATCCTAGCCTGGGCATCGAGTGAGGGGGCAGGTGTAAGGCATGCAGCTAGGGTGTCATGTGAGCCAGTGCCACTGCAGGGGGAGGGGGCAGGAGTGGCTGGGGCGGGGGAGGGGGCAGAAGATGCCAGGGGAACCGCACGACAGCGTTGGGTCTGGACAGTCCACGTGGCCCCCTGCCCCAGCCGGACAGCCCTGAGCTGCTGGTCCCCTGGTAGTAGCCATAGCAGTGTGACCCAGAAGGGCCCTTCCGCACTAGGTAGGACTCCTTAAAGGGCCCCAAAGGCATCCCCACACCCTCCTCCAAGTGCCCCTTCCCAACACTGTGCACCAGGTGCAGAAATGAGCCCCTTAAAGGGCCAGAAGGGCAGCGGGCGAGAAGGAGCCCGGCTCTGCTCAGCGTTGCTGGGAACAGCTCAGTGCTGCAGAGGGCAGGCACTTCTGGAGGGCAGCAGAGTGCCAGCACCGTGACGTGGTGCCCAGCCCCGGCCAGGCCGTGGCAAAAGCCCTCAGCTTGCTTGTACGTCAGCCAATCCCCAGTTGGCAGAGCTGTTCAGCGGGTGCTCGTGCTCCATAGCACTTAGGCCTCTTGTTCAATCAGTCCCAAATTTTGTTCTCAATGGGACACATTCATTAATGCACCATAGTGACTGCACATTAATTTTAGTACTTGGTTAACCAATGCATAGTTACTTGCGCATTAACGCCAGTGCATGGGTTTTTAGTGACACTGTGCAGTAGCCTAATACTACTATGCAGTAGTGTATTAGCACCGTGGCCGACTGGTGCCTCGTGAGTCGGGGTGGGGGGGGGGCACTTGTCCCCACAATGGCCAGTCAGTAACCAGCGGGCGGGGGAGGAGTGTATCCGTCTGTCCATCCCCCCACAGGTCACTGACTGGAGGAGTCCCCCTGCTGGCACTTCTGGGCACGCCGCTGACACTTCAGGTGAGTGCGATCAGCCATGCAGGGACCACTTCTCCTGGCTCCCCCACTCCCCAGCCAGTGCTCTCAGGGGGGCACCAACGCTCTCGCCTGCCTGGGAACACTGGCTGTCAGGAGGTGCACGTGCACACCCGTGCACCCCCCATGCACCACCTACACATCGCCGCTGATTAGAATGGTTTTTGTGCGGCACGCTACTGCACAGTTAGTGTCTCGTGTTAGTAATTAAGGTGAGGGAAATGAGGAGTCAGTCTATAGGAGTCAATTCCTACAACGTATCACAGCTGAAAGGCAGAATACGACCCGCACTTGGCTGATTTTTCAGGTCACAATGGTGTCTTAACATATCCTCTGTCATTTCCTTTGGCAAGGAACCAGCTCCTCAGTTGGTGGAAGCTGTCCACAGTGGCGCGACCAGCTGAGGATCTGGTTTAAAGACCAGCTCCCAATAAACTTCTGTACAACCTTTCAGCCTCCTTTAAGGCTCGATTCTGCTTGTGCACACATGCTCCTCAGCGGTACCTGCTGTAAGTGAGAGGATGATCTCTGAGGAGCTCAGTTAAAGTACCAAACACTTATGGACACAAAATATGTTATTTATTGTGAATTTTGCAAAGACACATTTAAGCAACAAAATATACATTTGTGGACCTTGAGAATCATTTTTATACATAACAAATACAATATGCTACTATAGCAATAAATTAAATGTACAGTATTTACAACAAACATAGGCAACCAGAAATTCTACAAAGCATCGCCTCTCTACAAAAAAAATATCTTCTTTTTTTGTCAGATACAGTCATTTAAGATTTGCTTTTCACACTATAAACTCTCTTCACATTCTAATATAAATTCAGCATTTTTCCTTTGCAGAACTTATACAGGGCTACATTCATGGGGGTGGGGGGAGATAATGAAAGCATGCTTCAAGACTTGGAGGGCAGGGGGGAAAGAAATCTTTACCATTTGAGATGGAACAGAAGTTCAAACTTAAGCAAAGCCACAGGAATTCAAGGACTGGACCACAGAGGGCCTGGGAACTGATTTTAATAGGTGTTGGAGATGCCCAACACCTCCCAGAGTTAGCCCCAAAGGTAGCTAGGAGATTTTATTGTAGGCCAGATCCTCAGTTGCTGTGAATATGTCCATACCTCAGCTAGTTGCTCTGACCCTTTGTCTGCCCGGGACAACCCAGCGCCCAATTCAGGAAAGTAGCAAATACGTGCTTAAGTGCCTTTGTCTTTTAGAGAAACACTTCAAGGTTGTGCTTAAGTGTAACGTGTGCTTAGCTTGCACTGATTCCAGCCAGGTGCAAGCATGTGATGGAGTGCTCCCCCGAACAAGGGCCAAAGCATGTTGGAGGGTCTATACGCAGCTACCAACCCATCCTCTCCAAGACCACAGTACCTTGAGAGGCGAGACAATTCTCTGTTCCAGTCTGCAGTGCAAATTTGCAACGTGAGACCTCACTGTATGATCGAGGTGGGATTTTCAAGAAACAGCCCCATGTCTGTGGTTTTTAACGCGGCGGGTTTGAAAACCCGGCTCTTGTTCTCTAACTGGGTTGTGTCCCCAGGATATTTCAGCAGCAGCTCCACTGCAGAATCAAAAGGCAAACTGCTACTTCATAGAGCTCAAACGCTTGATGAACATTTTGAAACTGAGGGTCAGGCCTTCAGTGAAGTCAGTAAAGCTACACTGATTTATACCCACTGAGGATCTAGCCTTGAATGTCTTGTTATTAAATAAATATACAGTGTTTGCATTTCCATAGTACCCATATGAATACAGTACAAGATCAGTGCAAGAATGTAAGACACCAGAACACTGTCCTCATATCTACAATTGGAGCCCGTCCCACAACGATTTATTTCCCATTGACCATCTAAAGAAAAGGATGATAAAAAGATTGCATTTTGCTTTCAAGTTTTGTCTCTCAAACCAGAAAAATGCACTGCCCAAGAATTTAGTGTCTGGCGAGGGTCCCCCTCTGTACGGGCTTCGATAGTTTTTCTCATCCCGAAAAGGATCCAAAACACTTGGCAATATATACAAGGAACTTCTTCATCATTATTTGAAGTGCAAATGCTTCAGAGGTGTAAAGTAGCGACCACTGGACAGCGCGCTGCACTGCTACAAGTCAGTTTAGGGCTGGAAGTGAAGAATACTGCACCCACTTCAAAGCATCAAGGGAACAGAAACAGGCAGAAAGCGGGCTGGGATTTGGCTAGGGGGGCAGCATTAAAATTCCTACTCTCGTCGAGCCTTACACAGGATCTTTAATGAGCAGGAGTACTTGAAAGCTTTGGAAAATACTGTCCAAAGATCATCTCAGCTGAAGTTGTGCAGGACTGGCCTTGCAAAGATGAGTCAAACTCCCTGCATTTCCTTCGCTCAGCTTTGGACCCTCCCCTTTGCCTTCAGTCACATTCAGCCCCAAGCTTCTGGACCTCCCCAAGTCGAGAGGAAAACAACCTCCTTTTCAACACTGCATCTTATGCTTCAAGATCTCACAGAGATCAACACTTAACGCTAATGATGAATCCAGCAGCCCAGTGGAACAGCAGGGAAAAAAAAAAACCCTCAAAGCCAAAGTAAAATAATAATGCTACCAATCACCATTTCACAAGGGAGTTGATCAAAAAGCTTTTCAGGGGAAAAGGGAGAAAAAACACGCAAAAATGCTACCAAAGCACATTTCAATATAAGCTCAAACATTTCTATGTTTGCAACCTGAGACATCTATAGACTGCTGCACAACTGGATGTAAAGGGGGGTGTGCTTGTTTCCCTCATCAAAACCAAAGGCTTGGTTTAAATATTTAAATCTTACTCAAATCCAGGGAAATTAAAGGGTGGGGAGGGTTCGAGTCATTCCTGTTTCTCATCATGATGATCTGGTTCAGGTTTCTATGTAGCTCAGTAGGTGCGCACAGGCAGAGCGCCTGAAGCACTCTCCCTGCTCAATGCCCCACGGCAGGGGTGGGCAAAATGCGGCCCGCCAGGCCATTCTATCCGGCCCGTGGGGCTCCTAAAAAATTTAGAAAATTAATATTTATCTGCCCTTGGCTGCCTGTCATGCGGCCCTCGATGGCTTGCCAAAACTCAGTAAGCGGCCCTCCACCCAAAATAATTGCCCGCCCCTGCCCCACAGTTTCAAATGACTGTGACGGGAAGAGAGCACAATTTTCATTCTTGGGCCTATTTTAAAGTTCTCCATTTTTTTCCCTTTAACTTCCAAATTTAGTATCATCTGTGTGCCAACTGTTCAACTTTGGCTCTGAAATTCAAATGCTGTCTTTTCAGTGGCAAGAGAACAACCTCATCCCCTGAAACATTTTTTAGGGAAATATCTGGATTCCCTTAAGAAACAAAAGTTTCTGTTGCATCTGAGATGAAAAACAGAAGCTTGTTTTTAAGAGGGAAAGGCACAAGCTTTGGACCAGCCCCATGCTGGACATAAGGAATAAAGAATAAAAAAAAGTAACAAGAACCTAGCAGAGGTATTTAAGAGTCGGCGGTATCTAAACCAAACAGTCACTTGAGCAGAAAACCAGAAAATGAAGTTACAGTTGCAAGATACCTGTCTCTATGCAGAGACCACAAAGGGCAAGAGCTTGGCCAGGGCTTTAATATGAATTTTGCAGTATTGGTAAAGGTGCTTTTGGAAAGAAATAATCTACCAGCCTCTCGCCACCTGGCAGAGGACATAAATGCAGCCCTCTTCCCCCATTTTCTGGCAGGACAACGGTCAGCTTCCAGGGAAGTCAACTTCTGATTCTTAACCCTAGTCCTTCATGTGCAAGTAAATACAAGCAGGGGTGGGCTCTCCAAAAGTGTAAAGGAATCAGCACAGCTCCACTGAGGCCAACGGGGCTTGACCTGACCCCTTAAACCAAAGCAGGCGTTGTTGCAACCCATGCTTACTATTGCACTTGACCGTTCCCATTTCAGCATCTGTCCCAGGTGGCGGTGCTTAGTCTTTGGCAGAGAAAAGGCTTTTAAATTATACAGGCCACGTCCCTCCTCTCTGCAGTTCAGCAGCTGATCAATGAAAACCTGCTCTCTGGTAAAATACCAGGTTCCCACAGTACTAAAGCAGCAAATTAAACCACAGCCGTCTGATTATCCAAGGTCGTGCCTTTGCTTCTGCCACTGGAAAGCAGGTCTAAAATGCGACCAAATCAGGGCGGCACCATTTAAACACTCCCTCTACATCAGTGCAAATCACTGCTCCAGGTGCAGGGCAACAACGCCTTGAGAGGTGAGGAAGGTGGGGTTGTCTAAGGGCAATGCTGCACTGCCACAAGTGAGATGTGGCCTCTCTTTCCACATGCCAAAGTGGATGTAGAGGTATGTGGCACTCGTTCTTTCCTCCCAGGGCACATCTACACGTTTATGAATGCACCTTAGATACTGCGCTTTTAGTTTAGCACTTAATACAGCATTAACTCAATGTGCAGTACCTAGAGTTACTGCACAGTAGCACCACTGCATGGTTATTTAGTGACACTTACTGTGCATTAGCCTAATAACACTGTGCAGTAGGCTATTGACATGGTTTTTGCTGGCTAACAAGACCAACGCGCAGTAAGCATCTCACATAGACATGCCCACAGTGCTGGAAATCCGGAGCACGTTCCATTGAAGTCAGTGGAGCTGGGCTGATATAACCCTGGTGTGAGATGATGAGATCAGGCCCACTTAAAGAAGAGGAGGAAAAGGAACCGTGTGCTTAATTGCTTTATATTGGGGCACCCAGTGCCCCAAGCCAGAGCATTTTAAACATTTTTCTGCAGAGCAGCGTGTGGGGGGGATGTAGCAGTACAGCTTGCTCATTCATCACTCATTGTTTTCCTTCTTCCCAGCCCTATTTTGACTTTGCACACCCACGCACCACATCAGCCATTACACAGCAAAGGCACAAGCAACAAACTTCCTCTGAGTGGGTGGGTTTCGCTGCCCTGCCAAACAACTTATGCACAAACAAACAACAAAAGTCTCCTTCTTGACAGCTTGGAATTTACTTGCTGGGGATAAAGTGGAGATTCTCCGGGCCATATGTGCTCCTAAAGAGCGAGGACCACGTTCTCTGCTAGTAGAAAGCAGTGCAGCTCTATTACCATCAACTACTGATCTTACAAGATACCATCTGAGATCACCGGTGAGGCTAGGCCCTAAAAAACCTATAGCAAGAGATGGTGCCTGCTCCAAAGAATTTACGATCTAAGTAGACAAGACAGAAAAAAGAGTGGAAAGGCACAGAGAAGTTAAGTGACTCATCCAAAGTCACTCTCTGGGCATTGCTTGATGCCCACACCAGTGCCCTACCCACTAGCCCATCTAGCTTCTCTGAACTGAAGCCCGTGGACAGCTGCAGATTTCCAGAAGCAGAGAATTTTGCCTTGATCCTCTCAAGGACTTTATGACTTCATGGAGCAGACCGGTGGCAAAGAGAACTGAAGGAGGAGCAGCCCAAGCTGGGAGTCCAAAGCATGTATTTGAGAGCATCTCCTGACAGTCTCCGCCACAATCAGAAAGCCCTGACTAGTTGTTTTCCATTAGGAAACTAAAAATAAAGCTCGCAGATACCCTGGAAGAGCAGAGGATGGCTGTGCTGCTTTCTTCCTGTGCAAGGAAAAGTCATATGCTAGCTGTGAAAAGTGATACGCACGGAATCGCAGTATGTAAAAGCCTATAGGAAACAGGATGGGCAATTGAAATGTCTTTTTGTTTCCAATCAGAGGTACACAAGATGAACAGCACTCATCTGACGACAAACAGCTACAGCACGCACAAGGAGCACATGAGGTTAACATATTTCAGAGTACCGAGGACGGGTGAAGTCACCGTGAGCAGATCGTACGTGGTACGCGGCAGAAAACGCATCTCCTTATGCAGTGCAGGAAGAAGGTGTTTTGTTAGCTAAAATGGACAGGGGTGGAGGTGTTTACCCTTCGGAAAGGATGGGTTGTCTGTCAGCACTCGCTGCAGGATGGCGGTTTCTTCTTGACGCCAAGGTAAAGCTGAGTAGGTGAAGGAATGGCACTGCGTGGCGGCAGGTCGCTTTTAGTGTGGAGAATGTATTTTCCCATTTGATGCTCAAAGGAAGAATTTTTCCCTTTGCTGACACAAATTCTCTGCAAAAAAAATAAGAGGAAAAAGGAACAAAAAAGTGTCAGAAACAGATAACGGGGATTGTTCTCGCTCCTCCGGAGGCGAGGAGCCTGAGTTTTGCCAAATCTGAGGACCGTTGAAACTTTTGTAGAATCACAGAAAAGGAGGGTTGGAAAGGACCTCAGGAGGTCCTGTCTAATCCAACCCCCTGCTCCAAGCAGGGCCATCTCCAATATGTGAAGAGAGGACCTGATCCAAGACCACCTGGAGTCTTTCAACTGACTGCAACAGGTTTTGGACTTGGCCTTTGCCAAGGAGCTGGACCGCCAGCTGCGAGAATAAATGACCGGCTCATTCACAGGTGCTTAGAGGTCCCACCGATGTCACAGCAAGGGGGGTTGTTAGCTCCAAGCATGCAAATGTCATAAGTGAGGTTGTTTAAAGAAGCAAAAGCTGTCAGGAGACTGGCTCAGGCGTTCAGGGATCCTTTTGGTACATGACTCCATAGAGTTCATGTTCCTAAGCTCCTCTCCCCAAACAGGAGGGCCAGAAATTTTCTAATGACAGCTTATAGGTGGTATAAACTCCATGTTTCTGTACACAAACCTCTATCCACATCCACAGAAGTTTATTGGAAAATTTTTCTTTTCCAATTCTGGTGAATAAACAGCAAAGGCACCCTTTGCCTTATTTTTTTTAAATACGTGTGCTTGGGATTTTTTACAATAAAACTATGACTAAAATAGCTGAACTTGAAAGGATGAGACCTACTGGCATGCAGAGCATATTCTCCCAAAATGGAGTGGTGGAAGCTCTGTGGGAAACACTTAAAATTACTATATTTTTAAGGAAAATTAAGTAAAGGGTGCTTCATGGATGAGGGAGAGAATGAACGGACTAAAAGATGCCTTACGTCTTTATCACCAGTAATCTATTTTTATAATTTATTGTTGTCCCATCAGACAACAGCCTTGAGGGTTTAAGATAACTTTTCAATCAAAGCTTTAACAAACGGTGCACTTATCCAGGGTTAATTGTTCTCTAAAGACGCATGTTTTACCAAAACATTCTGGGTAGCATTAAACACTCACCTTTTTTACAAGTTCGTTATGTCTAATTCCTGCTAGTGACTCTATATAGAAAGAAAAAGAGCAGAGCTCAGGTTTTTTTCCAAAAAATGAAGAGGACAATGTACATAGCAACTCTTACTTTCTGAAATGCATCTAAGAGAGTCCCAAACAGGCTGGAACAAAGGTCAGGGTTAGCTTCACATCACTAGTAACAGAGCAGGTCAAAAACCAGTACTAGCAATTGGTAGTACTAGCAACAGTACTAGCAATCCCTAATGTCTGGATTTGGAGGAGTTTTATCAAGTACCCTGCAGATTTTTCCAAGGGGAAATGACACGGGAGCTTGTTCCCCCCTACGCCTCCCCGAAAGCAGTATTCTACCATTTTGCAGAAATAAACCACTGGACATCATAAGAAACCACCACGTCTATTTAAGCCTGTCACTTGTTATAACTGGCACTTTTGATGCCAGGGTGTCCCTTGATATAAATGGCATTTGGGATCCTGATGCTGGGAACTCACTGTAGAAGACCATACACATGTGCTAGAGCAGGGGTGTCGAGGAGCTTATTGTCAAAACTCTTCTCAATTTTACATGCCCAACTCTGTTCTTGACTTCTCTTTTGGAACGAGCAGAGAGCCCCAGGACCTTGTGACGGCTCCACGCCCTCTCATCCCGCGACAGACAGCCCCACGTGGTGGCCGCATGCCCTCCCTTCTCTGCCTGCAGGTGGGCACGGAGGTGAAGTGCTCTGCCGGACAGAGGACTGCACTCTCTGCTCTGCTACAACAGCGCTGTGTTGTAGAAAATGCCCTTTGCAATTGGGAACTCCTCGCTGCCTCCCGTATCAGCTGCCCTCCCACATCTAGCTTGACGGAGTACGTCCAAGTTTTCCAGGGAGCAGCATAAGGATTCAGATGGGCTGGAGCGGCACTGCACCAAATTCTCCGCCAGGTGGAGCTGCACTATACCTGATGACCCACTAATAGGATCAAGTAGAGAGTTTGCATCAGTTGAGGAAGCCAAAGGCTGGTCTGACTTCGGATGGGTCCAGGTGGCAGAAGATCTACATGGGGAAGCAGTCACCTCCCAGTAGCTACGACTCTCTAAAAGCACAGCTGAGGCAGATCAGAGAATGGGGACCGTGACAGGCAGAGCATGTGCGGTGCTTAGTGCCTTATCTAGTTACAACAACATATACGTACCGTGCTGGAACTGGAATGGCTAAGCTTATCGAAGCGAAACTTTAGATTTGACCTTGGAGAGTTTCTGCTCTTTATATCTGTCGGAAGAATTCAATAAAACAGTATTTGTTTAAGCTAATATTGATTACAGCTAAGCCAACCTGACAAGCCAGTCAGCGTAATGGAGTCCCACGAACCTTACCAATAGTCAATTCATTTTTGCTAAATGTTTGGCAAAATCTCGCCATTAGCTGCACGTTTTTGATGGGGTGGAGTGACACTTCCGTGCCATAACGTTTGGAATAGCAATCACTCAGAAAAGACTCCTCTATAAAAATTACAGGGGAATTTCAATTTGTCAGGAGGACACATGTGAAATGGAAATTTTAAAACATGAGAAGTCACCGTTTGAATACTCCTGAAAAAAAAGAATCATTGAAAAGAACAAGGAAGAGGGTTTGTACAGCAAGTGGAATGAGGAGAAGAAATCTAGATTTAATTTTTATATTTAATTTTTCATATTTTTCCAGCTCCACTTTTAGTTCCCCAGCTGTTCCCAGTTCCTAATTCACCAAAGGATAACTAATTTAGCTGGCTATTTCAGAAATAACTGGAACTCAACTTATCATTTCAATTACAAATCAACGTAAGCAAGGCAGAATCACGTCCAAAGGAAATGTCTTGATCACTGGTTTTATTCCGAGTCGCAGCATTTTCCACAGGATCAGTAAGTTTCCTAGCCAGCATAAATCTCAGTAAGAGTTGCCAAATTGGGCTCAGTTTTGGACCTCTCACACAGATTAAATCATACACACTCATGTGAGTTGTCCTCCCGATTTCAGTAGGCTTTTGCTACCAGAATTTAAGCAGCAATGACTGGTGATACGGCGTTCACTAAAGATTAATGACTGGTTGGGTACAGAAGTTGGCATGAAGGGTCATTAACCCCAGATAAGTGCAGGGCTGTGGTTGGGGCAAGATTAGTAATTTATATATAAGCTTCTTCCATTGCTTTGTGGGCTACATTTTGATGCTACACCCACAGAGCTATGTCTGAGCTACACGATACCTGTTGGCAGCAACTATAATGACTTACATCTTCACAGAAGGAAGATCATTTCTCAAAGCTTCAATGGGCTGAAGGGGAAAAAAAAGGTGGTAACAGGCCTCCGTAGACACTAGTGGTGCCCTGTTCTGGTTTTGAAGTATAAGAGAAGACGCATAGACCCTGCTATTCCATGTCAGCGCTGGAAGGTGTTTCTTGGAGGAGTCCAATGGAAACCATTTCCCGTGGAACGATTTCTTCTTAGAGAACAAAAAGGAGCCAGAAAAAACCCAGCTTTGTTTCCTATAGGAAAGGCTTTTTCCACTAGTATGTATGTAGTCATTCACTGGGTGCGATGACCCTTATTGCTCGAGACTCTGACATGCTACGCACCTGTGGGACTCCGGCTCATGATCACGGGGGTGGCAGCAGCTGCCACACTTGGGTTCTCGTTGCTGGGAGAAGAGCTGTAGACAAACACGTCCTGCTTGAATGGTGACGCTGTGGATGGTTGGCTGCCCTAGAGGAAAAGGTTGAGCAAAGGCGTAACCACAGAGCACTCATCGAGGGTGTTCCTATTTATACTCCACTGCATCTGCGCTCATGGAGAGCCCCATCTGAGTGCCAAGGTGGGAACAGGAAACAACTTGGCACAGTTTTAACAGTTGGAGCAAACTTCCTTGGCAGGCTGCTGGGGCTCAGACGTGCCCTGCTCTGCCCCACGATGCACAATAAGGACTTTTTCTACACGTTGGCCCTAATTCTCTCACTTACAAAGGTGCGAATCTGGAGTTAATTGATATCAGTGAGGATAAACCAGGGTGAGTGACCCAGCCGTGCAGCACTCATTCCTCTCAACAGACCTGAGGTTCAAGGGCTCCAGCACTTGGCCTATAGCCTTTTGTTGGGCTTTCAAAAGAGTCTACTAATTACTATTAGCCCCTGCGTCTCGTGATCAAACAGAGCAGCAACAATAACACGTGGCTACAGATACGAGGAGCCAAATTCTAGTCCACCTAGAAAGTGTGTGATTGAATGTAGGCACCTAAGTGCAACCCTAATCCACCCTGCTCAAGCGCCCCAAAACCTGTTAATACAGGCTCCCTCCTTGTTGCAGTTTTGCGACTCAGTCTTAGGGGTCAGATGTCACAAAAAAGTAGATGCAGTAATGGATTTTCAGGGATTTGAACAGGACTGATAGAGTCATGCTCAGACCCCTAAGCCCACTTAGCTGACCAGCAAGTGAAACAGCATCTGGCCCTAGATCATACCACCAAGCGCTGTGCAGAGCCTTGCACGCAGCATGGGGAATGCTGATCGTAGTCAGGAGAGCTCACTAGTTTTGGCTCAAGGTGCTAAAAGAGTTCCACTTTTAGCTGCAACATGCAATTAGCTATAGGATTTTGTACCCGACCATAAGAATTTGCATTATACAGTCATTATTTTGTTTGTATATAGATTTTACTCCATCTCCTTCAACTTGTGGCTCTTCATGTTATTCCACAGAAGACCACAGGCTGATTTCTGGAGTTAGGAAGAGAAGTGCCACGGATTTTTTTCACTCTGTGAGCATGGCCTACCTTGAGCAGGCAGCTAAGCTAGATAACGTCCAGCAGTTCCTTCCAGCCCTATTATCTTCTCTAAAGGAAACACATAAAAGCATGGTGCCCACAGATAAGTGGAAAACTCCGTGCAGTAAAAGCAATGACATGAGACCCCCACCAGTTTAAATCAGGAGTCCCTTCAGCAGAGTCACAGCTATAAGCTCAAAGACAAGTTCCCCTAGGTAGAATTATTTCATTTCAGTGCCTACCACGCTATCATATTCTTCCATGGTTTCGCTCTCCCCTGCTGTACTGCTGAAACTGCTGGTGCTTGATGAAGAACGGGAGATGTTGGATCTTCCATTTTCTTTCAGTTTAATAAATGGCCTAGAAAGCAAACGAGGCAATAACAGTTAATTACAGCGGTGTCCTGTAATATTTAAGTCACAGGGACACATTCATCTTTCCTACAACTCCATTGACTTACGTCGGGGATGAGTTTGCCGTGCCACCTCCATCGTCTATAAATAACCATTTAAAAACCCCACGTGGTAAAGCAACCAGTAAATACAACTAACAGGAAAAAAAAGACCAAGTTAATTCCCTGGGTGGTAAAAAGAACACTAAATCTCTCTGCATTGATTTCCCTTCCATTTTCAACAGCCCCCTACTATCCTCACCTCCAGATGTCCTGCAGTAATTGCCAATACGCTACAGTTATTTTATATTTCAGCTCTGGTCTTTTGGACAATTTCTGCAAAATACCATTTGTTTTTAATATGAATTTATGGAATTATAGGTATTTTTACACAAGCAAGCATGAATCACTGATGGTGTCTTCCTCACCCCCTAAGTGTTATTTAAAGTAAGACACACTATTAGGTTTGCTGTGAGTCAGATAATAGCATAGTCTCCTCTCCTGCTTGGTTGTCTGCAGGCTGCCTACTGACCTGTATGAGTCTGAACTCCAGGGTGAAAGGATGAAGTTGCAATGAATCTGCTCTTTTTCCATTTACCTTTCTTTGTTGGGGCATATTTCAGGAGAACTAGGGTTAGATGAGGGTTCCGATTTCATCTCTTGAGAAGAATGTCCCCCATCTGGGGTCTTCTGTGTCCCTGAGACACTGTCACTGAAAAGAAAATTGAATGAAATGAATGATTAGATGAATGATATAAGAAATAATTCGCTATTTCTGCTCCCTGTCACACCACAATAAACCCATTAGACCAATAAACGCTTTCTCACTTGCACCAAATGGTCTGAAACCAGTCCAAAAGGGACCAAGAAACCTGGCATTTAGTAAGCAACAGGGGGAGATCATTTGCTATGGTAATAATTAGCTGAAAAGGAAAGTCTCTGTCACTGTCAAATGTTGGTCAAACTGGTTTAAGTGAGCGACTGACTTCTCACTGATGGTAGTGAACAGTAGTCATGTGCTCTCCCCCACTTTTGGAAAAGGTTGGGGATGGCTGAAACTGAGTCAAATTTTGGCAGCTCACCTTTAGCTACGCAGATGGATATAAGTGCTCCTTTTGGGACTAGCAGGAGGTCTTAGCAATGTATTGGCCTTCTTAAACTAAGAAAAGAGATCATGGATGATGTGTTAGCCAAGAGGTATCATCTGTATGGATGAACGCCCTTTAACACCCATAAGCTGAATGTTATCAAAAGGCTCCATGGGCTTGGCTCAGTCATGCCAGGGTTGAACGTTATCAACCATGAGAGGGGCACATAAGGTCAGCTCTGATCAACTCTCTGAACTTAAAAGGTATCTATCCTTGGCGCACAGACATGGTAGCAACCATATTCTCTTTTCCTATTTAAGGCCAGGACTTTCTTGCATAAAAAACAACTACTGATGCAGTGTGGCATTTACCATCGCGTCCTGCTCTCTGACTGACTTTCAGATCCCGTGTGCAGGCGGGGGAACAACCCTGAACGTCGCTTAATAGGACTTCTGGACTGGTTCTTGGCTGTTGCTGCTGCAACCGGAGGCTGAAAAAGAAACCGGGCCAAATTAAAAAGATCAAGGTCTTCTTCTCAACAATCTCTATTCATTTGCAGCCTCCATGGCAACTGCTCAAGACAACTGTTTCCAGGTATGTGACTCTCCTTCAGCTTGGAGATCTACAAAACATTTAATGCCACCATAAAGAAAAAAAAAAAGATGTCTTGGGGTTGAAAATCTGAAAGCATAATTTTAAAATCATCCCCCACCCCCCACCCCCCACACACACCAAAGACAATGACATTAAATTTGGTTGAAAACAAACAAAGCATTTGTCACCCAAATCCAGTCCTTATCCTCTGACATGCAACTGCTTGGAAAATTTCTGGATCGCAATGTGTTGTCATAGTCTTATCATCAAAATTCAAGAATATTAATGCACCTATTAGTAAGTCTGCCCATACACAGTTATAGGGAGCAGTATCACTTGGATAAGCAAAGATGAAAAAAGGGCACGATCAGCCCATGAGAAAGGAGCTGGACCCCGGATTGAAGATAAGTCCTGGAAGACGAATCATGCAGGGTAGTGAAAAGGGGCAAACTAAGTTTAAGCAGCTATTATTTTATTATTTAAATCTTATTGTGCAAATCAATTAATGAATTTATTTACTAAAAATTAGGGCTACACCAGGAAAAAAAAATCCAAGAAAAAAATTCACAATGGTATTTAGATGCCTTCAGGTGCAAGTAAGGGATAGTGAGATTCACATAAGATGCCTGTGTGAGTTAGGTACCTATCACATTGACTATAAAGCGGAGTTATCTTAAGGCATCTTAACCTTTGTGAATTAGGACTGGTGCCTGGGTGTGCCGTACTCACCGAGAAAGTGGTCTTTGTTATTTCCCCACTGTTGTGTGTGATTCCCCCGCTCAGGCTCCCTGGGATCCCTCCACTGTGATGCTTCTTCTGGCTCCCCACCATGGTTTCCATCGAATGGCTGCGGACACGAATCGCTCTCTGCAGGCAAGTTAATATGAATGTGATATATGCTGTCAAATGGTTCGCCCTGAGGACAGACAGGCTCTCCCTACCCAGGCTAGCAAGTGGCAAGAGGAACAACATTTGCCAGAACAGAGTTAACCAACCCAGCACTCTTTATTAGGTACATTTTTAAATGGTCTGGAAAGATTCAGACACACAAGAAATGTTGTTTAGTGACTGTAAAGCCACAACTTGTAGTGCTTTATAAATCCTTGAAAAATAAGGATAAGGCTACCTGGGCCATTTAGTCAAGGCACAGAGAGAGAGCCACATGACATTTCATTTCTAACAAAAGGATACCTCATTTTTTTAATTCTGTATTTAAATAATGATGGCTTGATCCTTGTATGCATTGAGTATTGGCAAATGTCCAGGACAGCTGTACATCCTGATCTTGTACATAACATCATCTAGAATCAGGCCCACGATAAATTATTATATTTTTAAGTAATGATTTAAATGACTTGTTTCTAAATCCTCAGTGGAGCTGGAGCTGCATAGCATAGCAGGAAGCCAAAGGAGTAACTCCACTGACTCAATACTGTATGCAAGAGGAATCGGTAGTGTTTTTGGCACTGATAGACCAGTCAAGCTACAGCTGGTTCTCCAGAGTCCCAGTTCTCATTTTCAGATGAAGACGTCATCTCTACTTGTCATGGTAACAAAGAAAATGCAAGTGTGAACGATGCCTGAGTGTGCAACGAGCCTGGAACAACAGCCCTGAGGTGTAGGTTGCCCATTCTTCTCCACGTTGAAAGTTTAACCATGCGACCCTTAAACAAGTTGACGTTTAAAGTTATTCTTTGCTGAATAATTTTAAACATCAACATTGTTCACCAACATAAAAGAAAGAAGAAAAAAGGATCCTTTTATGATGAGTCAGATGACCTTTGTGTGACTTTGAAGTGGTAAGGTGGGGCAGGAGATGCAATGCTGTGTGTGTAGGGTCAGGAGACACGGTGCTATTTTTATTTCCCTTTGTGACAGAGGTAGCAAGCTCAGGGACTCTAGCAGGTTATGCCCTCACCCAGGGACAGCCCAGTAATACCCATGAGCGTATTTCAAATCAGGCCTTGGTTCTCCTCTTTTTCCTTCGGATTTTAGTGCTGACTGGACTGCAATACGGAGGCTTCAAGTGCAACCTCTCAAGTACAAACCGGAGGTGGCCAGGCTGAGTTGCATTCTGCTTTCCCCAGCTGGAAACAGGAGACGCTGCGGCTGGCGTTTTAGCCTGTTGCAAAGCAACACCCGTCGGTCTCCAACGTCCTTTCCAAAATGCAAATGGAAAAAGAGGAAAGCCAGGATCTGAGGTTTTTAACACAAATCAAAACAGGAGAGGGGATAAAATGATTTCACGCACTTTGGCCCAAATTTTCAAAAGAGCTAACTATGACAACTCAGGCCAGATTTTCAGAAGAGTTAAGCCTCTTGGATGCGGAGACCTTTGCAAAAATCCAGATTCTTCTTTTGGGCCCTTGAAGGGGAACTGAGCAGGTCTTGGAAAAATAATCTTGGTCTATATTATGAACATTGAGCTCTACTGAAAATCCATGGCATGTCAGACAGAGCAATGAAAGGCAGCATTTTCTATTTACTCTACTTGCTCTATTTAACAACCAAGTGTCAATCATAATCATGGGCTACATGCTCTAAAATATCTGCTTTGCAGTTGATTACAGCAGTGTTGCAGGCTGTAATGATGTCACTCACTAATGACTTCTGTGCTAGCGACAAATAGCCCCATCCGTACGGTATCACAGCTCTGCAGTTCATGTTGCAGACAGACCCAAGCTAGCTTTAAACGAGCTACTTCAGCTACTGCTAGCCACGTAGCTGCGCTGACATACAGCTCAGCAAAGGTTTCTTATCTTCTTGGCCATGTTTTGCAGCCAGCACTGACTTCCAAGAACCAAAAGCAGATTACTTGGATCTAGAAAAACCTACAGTGCCCGCTGCTAGATTGCTAAACTGCCTGCCATTACTTTGTTTTTTTAAACCAGTAGATGTCAGCTCAGACCAAAGAAATGACTTGACTATAGTACAGCCACAATTTAACCACAACCTCCTCCTGCCCTCAAAATTAATCCAGACAAAACGTAAATCTGTAACATTAGATTTATTATGATTGACATCGATGTGTATATCAAAAAAAGAACAATATTGGAAAATAATAATTAATTTATTTTTACTACCCGTGTCTACTCAGGATCTCCTGGAACTGTGTAGACTAGCATTTTTTCCCAGAATTTATTTTTGAGATTTGACACATCTTGCAAAGGCTTAAATATGTACAATCTTTTGGCTGTACACGTGGTGAGGAGTCCCTGTGTCTTCAGTGAAATGGCTCATTTTTCCATAACATCAAGCACATGTTTAGTCCTCTGCAGGATGCAGGCCTGAAATCTGTGGTCTATTATCTATGTACCTGGATGAAAATTATTCTCTTTATCTCTGACGATGAATATGCAGAAGCCATAGTTCATACAAATAAACAGTCATTCACACATTAAAATCTGATTTTTTTGCCTTTTTTTAAAATCCTTATGACTTTAATTCTAAAAAAAAAAAAGTTCCCCAGTTTCCAAACTTCTGCACGTACCGGGTGGTGTGTCATGAAATGGAAGGTGGTTCATAATGGGCAGGACTATTGCAGAGGGGTTCAAGTTGTGCTTCTAACTTCCCTGCCCCAAAGGCCATAGCAGAGCCCGTTGGCCGGGGAAGTGGAAATAAAAGCCAAGTCTGTTCAGAACGTGAAGATAAGAGTTGAACAAAGCAGCAGCCTGTCTAGCCTGTCCAGTGAGATAATCAGCATCCCTCCAAGCAGAGGGGGACCCAATACGGATCCTGTGCCAGTGACAGTCAGGGAGCATGGCTGGAAAGGCAAGACAGGATGGGAGTAGCTCTAAGGGTGACCAGTGATGTGGACCATTGAGGCTGGACTATAACACTGCTCCTCTACACAGGTCCACAGACTGGAAGCCCAGGTAGGAGGACAGGCCGAGGCATAGATCCTCCATGGTAGTCAGGCACCTAAATCCACTTGGACTTACGCAGGAGTTAGGCACCTTTGACATTTTGGGCCTCAATTCCCATATACCTTACCTATGCCATCTGGTGACAGCGAGATGAAAACCCTGATGTCAAAGTAGCTATTTAAAACCCTGGTAACTAAGGGGTGAGAGGACATATCTTGTGTAATCTTTGCTATTATTTCTTGCTGTTATATCTTGTTGTTATCTGCTTTCTCGCAGAGAGAGAGAGAGAGAGAGAGGACTTCAACACTATGGCTAGAGGTTCAGGGCGACTGGTCACACCAAACCTCTCAGACCACCGCATTGAAGGGCGTTGCAGCCCCAAACAGGGAGGTGGTAAGCAGGCCTAGTGCAACGGCAAATAGAAACAAACGTGTAGACTTGCTTTCCACCCTCTCAAGCCCTCTGAATTTACCGTTATTCCTCCCATACATTTACAGCAGAAACACGCTGTGCAGGACATAAGCTATCAAGCAGATCAGCAGGGCTGTCCAAAGGTAACAAGGCAAATGCAAAATTACTCTCCCGGCTGAATTCATCGCATGCACTGGGATACCCTGAAATGCCAAAAGAGCAATCAAGTCCATTTTCTTATAGGCAAGAAACCCACATTATTTAACAATTAGTTCTCAGTGACTCAAAAAACAAAACCAAAAAAATTGTGTCCAATGAATATGCAGTTATACTACCGGGTAAGTGGCTGTGAGGCTGCAGTGAAGTGGAGCTAATTTCCTCCATGAGGGTGCATCCTGGTGAGTGCCTACATGTGGTCTGTGGTGCCCCAAAGCAGTCTAAGGTGCCACAAATGGCACGTGGTGCACATGCACCCATTTGCTGTGCTGCTAATTAGCAGTGCGGCAGGTTTTCTGACACTGGGAGATCCCAGTGTCGAAAAAAACCACCGCTAAAAAAAGCGGCACACAGCAACAGTAGGCGCTGGCAGAAAGGGAGCCTGGGCACTCAGAGTCACGCTCTGGCTGCTGGCCAGGCTCCGAGCAGCTGGCTCAGTGCTGCTGCCCCGGGAGGCCCCCAGGACCTCAGGTAAGGCTGCTGGGGCCAGCACAGATGCTGGCCCCAGCTTCCTCTACCCCACCTGCGACAATTTGGCACACATGCAGGGGTGTGCCCTGGGGTACCAAGCAGCGGCACAGATACATGCCATTACTATTTGTGCCGCAGCAAACGCATGCCCCTATATGTGGGGATGCACCCAGAGAGTGTATTTTACAGACATAATCTGTAGGAGGCAGGTAATACAATTACCTGTCTCTAAGTCTTGCAGGGTTACCATGATTACTTGCATTAGTGTCCATGAGTTACAGCCCTTCATACTTTCTTCTCCTTATTGTACAAGCATTCACTGATCCAACCTTATAACACTCTCAAGATATACATCATTAAATACCAAAACTGATGGAGCAAACTAGACCCCAGTCTGAGTCTGATTGCATTTACTGAGCATAAAGTCATCAAGGCACTGGAGTAATGCTGGTATCAAAGTGGTGTAAGACCAGAATCCAGCCTTTGAAGGGGTGACAGTCAAAAGTTTCACAAGCGTCTGCTTATTCTATGTGCTATAATGCCAGGATGCCCAATTTGAGACAGAAATGTGTCTGAAGGCTGCAATCCCAGCCACCTGATATCATTTTGAACCCAGTGTAAATCCACTAGCAAGGTGTGCTGAGATATCCCTCCTGTACGGGTGTCATTTTAACAGGACTAATTCTAACGAAATGAAGCTCATTACACTGGGATAAAAATGGTACAAATGAGACCCAGATTAGGCCCATCACTTATCCCCTGAAAGCTTTGAATGGGTGAGAGGGAAATGACCCAAAGAGAGTTAGGGCCACTAAGACATGCAGGAAGTCTACGGTAGGCATTATTTCTCATTTTGACTGGCCTGTAAAGAACAAGTACATAAACAGACTGGAGAAACATGCCCAGAAGTGTAAACTTTTAGATTTTGAGTGTAAACTTTTAGGTTTTGGCAGTTGCTTAAATAGTTTAAATCACTAAGGAGCATGGAAACAGCCACAGGGTGTCTTCCTCTGTTCTCTCCGTAAGAAACCGCCAGAAACACTGTCATGGTTTGCAAGGCAGAAGCAGTCAGGATGAAGGAGAGGAATAACAGTTCCTGGCTGTCACCCCGATCAGCAAGCCAAACATTTCTGAACGGCAAGCAGAAAAACATCCAGCTCTTCTGCAGCACATGTGCCGGGGGGCAACCAGAGGAAGATGCTGGTTCTCTGTGTCTTATGAGAGCAACCCGACCAACCAGTGCCTGGAATTGGATGCTAGGCTATGAGACATAAATGACTCAACCATTTTGCCACCCCAGCCTGCCTGCATACCAGCTCAGCCGCTTTCTTGCCATAAGAAGTATCCTTTCCTCACCCAGCCCTAACGGCATTTGCTGTGCCACAGTTATAGCAACAACAACAACAAAGTCACAAGGACACACTCCTAGTGCCACCTTCACTCCCACATCCATCCAATCCTTATTATATCTGTGATACATATTTCTTAATCAGAATATTCCCAGGTACCACCTGATCAGGCGCTCCGAATCTGAACAGGAAGCTAATTCTGCAGTGCCTCCAATTGTGTTGTCTTGGCTGAAAAAAACCCTCTCTCTTGATATCATACCGAGACTGGATGTTTTCCTTTTAACACTACACACACCCGCAGCTATATAAAAAGTTGTTACCTTTGCTATCTCTCTCCTGGACTCCTGCCAGGTCCAGCCTGCAAACTTTTGCTAGCATAAGTATGTCATGGGGGTTCGGATGAGGTGTGATTTGTGACTGACGTGGTTTTTGCCAGCAGAAATCCCTGGGGCAGATGCAATCTTGTTAGCGTAGCTTACTCCACTTGGCAGGGGAATGGGCGGGCTGGATCAAGTTGCCCTAGTGACAGGCCAGCTCCGTCAGCACAAGCTGCATAGGAGGATGTTGCCATGCAGTTGCTGATACAGCTGTATCTGCAAAGTTATCTGCATGTAGACTTGGCCACACTTCCCATCAGGCCTTCCTTTTCCTTACTGTATATGCGATATCACTCTTATTGGGATGGAGTCAGTGTTTTGGACCTTCCCCAAAGAACTGAGTATATTTTTGTCTCACTATTCATAGAAACATGACTCTGTCAAGTGACTGATTTTTTTTTTTAGTCTTTCCACTCTATCATCATCCCTCTTTTTTTTTTTTTTTTTTTTTTAAATCCTTCGGCTTTTTCTTCTCCTTCTTTTCCCCCTTGTCCATGCCTCCATCCTGGTAGGCATGACACTATACTCATCACCCCAGAATCTCAAATCTCTTCCCCGTTCTTCTCTCCCAATCTATCTTTCTCTCATTTTGTTTTCCTCATTTGAAAAAAATGCAACTGCTTCCTAATCCTATTGTCAAGCCTCTCCTCTTCCTCACCCACCTGAGGAAACTTCTCCCTCTGCACAGACAACCAACAGCCAGCTCTGTATAGAGATATGGCTCCCTGGCAAGGCCCCGGGGCTCAGGTCCTTTGTCAGTGGATCTTTTCATGGCATTAAACTAAGGAGATGAGAGAGCCACCGACCAGACTACTTTTACAGCTAAATCAAATCATAACAAGCCTTTGTGACCAAAGCCTCGTTTTTCTCATTGAATACAATAAACATGGTTTCAGGAGGGTATGAACAGCATTGTGCAGTGACAGATGAAAGTGTGATCAAATGCCCTGGAGGAGGGGATCTCTACAATGGGCCCCAATCCAGCCAAACAACCAAGCATGTGAGCACTGGCATCGACATCAAGGATCTACTGTATTTCAGGTGATTAAAGAGCTTTGCTGGGTGCAAACATTTTCTGTAAGCCCTTCTACACAGCCCCTCAACCCTGCTTTGAAGCAGAAGCCCTTTGTCACAAAACAACTCCTTCGATCAGTGTGTGGTGGGGGGAGAAGGGGTACTTGTATATGAAGTTCTGGTGCTTTAATTTACCTTGAATGACTCCAAGAAACCTCCATGGCCTCCATTCTCAAATTTATCCTCTTCAGGCCCCAGCCCAAGCATTGCTTGCGTGTGAGCATGCAGCTCATCATGGAGGTTGTCCAGCAACGCAGCTCGTGTCCGGTCCTGGAGAATAAAGAATAAAGAGTCTCTGTTGTTTGCCTGTGGGATGGCTTGGCATCCTGTGATAAAAATGAATGAGGGAAAAAACAAAACCTGGGTGCAACAGTCCAACCTAAGGGCTCCATGGGGCGAGAATGAATCACACCAAACAAGCCATTCAAGGAATTATCACAAGACAGCATGAAGGTAGCTATGACAGACAGACAAAGACACTAAAATGCTGTGATGGTTCTTTCCTTTGGTTTCCTTGGCATGCTAACCCACTCACGAGCCCAACAGGGTTTACAGTCTAACAGAAGTCTGCAGCACAGACATATCCCAAGTGAAATATATCCTCGAGGATATTCATAGGCCTCTGTATAGTAGCAAAGTGCCTCCTCTGCCTTCCAGCCAGAGTTTGCAGAAGTAGCTGTTACAGTCACCCAGACTCTGTGGTATCAAATGAAACTCCAAAATAGTAACAGCACTTTTGGGGTCAGGGTGGGAGGTATACTTCCCTGAACAGGCACAGAGAATAAGGGATGTTGGGCAGGGGATGGGCTTGTGAACATATGAGGCCTGGAGCATTCAGCAGTGAGAAATAAAACATTTAGGGATATGCTCCCAGCATCCCTCACACCAGTGGCCGCACCCCTGCAGGAGGGCAATTTCAACGGTGTTCTTAATGAAGGAGGTATTAGATAAGGAATGAGGTCTCACTGCCCCAGTGTCAATTTTGACCTAGAAATGGCAGTCCAAGACAACACCTGATTCCTGGTTCATGCACCAGTTCCTCTGACCCATATCCTGTCCTTGTGCCTAGACCAAAAGATGGTCATGGTCATGGGAGGGGGAGCAGGAAGGAAGTGGAAAGAGAAATACCTCCAGCTTTGCAAACTTGTCTGATTTGCAGCACGCATTTTCAGCATTGATGAGTTTGGTAAGCAGGAACTCCCTAAATTCTGGGTTCTAGGAGAAAATACATAAAGCCAGGTTGGTAAAAGACTTTTTAATACTCTTAGAGAGCTAAACCTTCCATTATCTTACAGACTAACAAATACATCTCTAACCATCCTGCAATAAGACTTGTACATTTGTGCATTAATAGTAAATAACCCATCTACTGCTTTGCTTTTTTTATTCTAGTCCATCAGGAGACGTAACCAAACCAGCGTTCTGTCCAGCTGGAGTGCGGACACAGAGGGGATGAGGGTCTTCAATCATCCAGCCCAGGCTGTTCATGGTAATAGCACCACTTCCATCATGCACACAGTAATTGCCACAACTGGAGGACCTCAAGGTTGAAAGAGGCACAACTTTGGCTTTGAGTCACATCAGAAAGATTGTGCCTCTGGCAATGTGACACCCGCTGATACTATGCTGTGCATCAGCTCATTCATGACTCAAAGAGAAGAGCGCAACACTCTTACTGAATCACCAGAGCTGTTCATTTTGTGGGTAAAGTAGGTGCAGTTGAGGTGAAATTCACTTCTGTGCAAGGGACTGGCACAAGAGTCACTTAAACCCAATTTAAACCCTAAATGGAGGACTTAAGTGATGCTCAGCTCTTATACAAATCCTCTAAGCAGGTGTGAGTTTCACCCTCCATGGAGCATGAGCGTGTGCATGTGCGTGTGAGAGAGACACAAAAGGTCAACTCAATAGAGATTTTCATAGAATCATAGAAAGTAAGGGTTGGAAGGGACCTCAGGAGGTCATCTAATCCAACTCCCTGTTCAAAGTAGGACTGTCCCCAACTAAATGATCCCAGCCAAGGCTTTGTCTAGCTGGGTGTTGAAAACCACCAAGGATAGAGCTTCCACCACCTCTCTGGGTAACTTGCTCCAGGGCTTTATTACCCTCCTAGTGAGAAAAGTCTTCCTAATATCCAACCTAAACTGCCCTTGCTGCAACTTGAGCCCATTGCTCCTTGTTCTGTCATCTGCCACCACTGAGAACAGCCCAGCTCCATCCTCTTTGGATCCCCACTGCAGGGAGTTGAAGGCTGCTGTTAAATCCCCCCTCAGTCTCCTCTTCTCGAGACTAAATAAGCCCAGTTCTCTCAGCCTCTCCTCACCGTTTTTGTCACCATCATTTCCCCCGCTGTCTTTGTACGGAAAGTTCCTCAATTACAACATTTGTTTCTGTAACAAAGTCCTTTACCTACCGGATTTTATGACTATAAACCAGCAGCTGTGGTGTGGGTTTAATGTTTAGTTAGGAAATTGAATATGCAGTGCATGTAAGGCAGTGATTCTCAATCAGGGTGCTGTGGCTCCTTGGCATGCCTTAAGATCCTTTCAAGAGGGCTACGCAGTATTAGTACTGTTAGCTATATGAGCAGGATTGACAAGATAAAGCTGGAGATTTCCAATGGGAATCCAGTGTGTTAATTTTTTTTTGACCTGCCATGGTCTTTCTGAATTCTTTGCAACAGAAAAATTGCTCTTTTATTGTTCCATAGTCAAAAAGCAAATGATAATTAAGAGCTGATCTTTTCTGAGGGGTGCCTGGAGTCTAAAAAGCATGATAAGCCCTGACCTAAGGTTACTGGTTCTCTAAAAAATATTTGCGGGTGAATTTATTTCTCGTGACAGTGAAGTTTAAGTAGCAATGACTAGAGCAAAGGTTAAGTAGTACAGACTTGAGTCAGTCAAAGGAACAGACTGGTTCAAAGTGTCCCAGGCGGCTCTGCCAATGCACCTGCCTTCACTCTCAGTGCAATGCACCCTCCATAGTCTGCCATTCCCTCCCAGACACAGACAGCTCATCAGGCTGAATTATGTTAGGTGACATAGCGGTCTCCACTAGAAGAAGAACCTCCCACAAAATTCATTGTAGCGACCAAATTAGGATTTGCTCCAGTATGGTAGAGGGTAACAGTTAACCACGCAGCAGCCGAAACCTGTGGCTCTACTGAAACCAGGCTTTACAAACATACAGCCTGCCACATTTCATGCAGGCGGGTTCATTTTCAAACAGGCCAAGTCAATGCTATTACATTTTCAAACAAAATAATTGCACTTTCTCTTGCACATCTTACTCTTTGAAATACTGGGGGGCTTGGCAAAGGAGGACTGAAGGAAGGGACATCTTCCCGGGCAGTGACAGACACCTAGGAAAACCAAAAAGAAAATATTAGTTACCTGAGTGCCAGTGTTCAGCAACAATGGCATCAAAATGTCCAGAGCATGTACTTCTCTTTGAGAACTTGGTAGCAAGCCCAGCAAGGTTGTTAACAAGATTCCTACTGGAAGTAGTATATACTTATTATATGCACTGCCCATTTGTAGCCAAACTTGCTTGTACGGCCTAATGAAGAGAAGCACAGTGGTGGGGTGTGTGGGGCACGGGGTTGGGACTCCCAGCTCATTCACAGACCTGCTGGGTGACTTTGGCCAAGTCACTCGAGCCTTCTGCCCCTCTTTCTTCCCCATTATCCCTTTTTTTTCCTTATGTGTTTGGACTAACATCCCTGGGACTGGAGCTCTCTCCTACTTTATGGGTAAGTACAGCAAATAATAGCACTCTGAATCTCAAATGGGGGGCTCTAGGTCTTGCACGAGGAAGAGGACGACAATGATGACAATGACACTTTTCCCAAAGCATCGGGAGTCAAGTGTCAATTCTCAGATTCAGCACGGCTTGCAATGACAGCTGAGATTGAACAGCAGGAAGCATTTGGGAGCGCCTCCATTGATCAGCAGGCAGGTACAATCTACGTAGTTCTTTCAATTCCTTTCCTCACCCGAGTGCAAAACACGTACCCAGCTCCATCCCTGACTACCCTTAGGGGTTCATCCACATCAGCCATGAGTGGAACAAAACCTACAAGCGTGTCACCTCAGAGCTGACCCTCAATTGTCCGGCATGTTATAACCGCTGATAACTGCATCCATCACAATCATCGCACTGAAGCCGTGCACTTCTACCATTCAATTTGTTGCATCCACCTATGCTCTCACATTATTATTAGACGGCGTATGTCTACAGCCCTGTTCTCTAACTGGATCCTGGAGGCACTCTCACAGTACAAACAATACCAATCATGTCTCCACGGCGTGCGGCTCATTACCTCGCAGATCTGCTCCGTCGCAGACCCCCCATTCCCGTGCACGTGCCCAGGGCACTCCAACACAGCTTGCAGTGCCTTGGTTCCTGATCCCCAGTAGCACACACTGTACCCTCAACGCGGGTGAACAGGCTGGTGTACCAAGCTGGCTGATAATTTTAGCTCTTTATCTAACAAGTCAGTTGACATTGCTTGGTCAATACACTGCCTACACTTTAATCCACGGGCCTCCAGCTGATGCCTGCAATGCTTTGGCAATCGGCCAATGGGTTAGGACGGTTAACAAGGCAGAAAAGCAGACGCTGGGAAACTTCAGTTGGGATTTGGAGCTAAATGGGAAGGGCTCTTTGGAGCAAGGGGGAAAAGAGAAAGTAGAGAATATAATAAATCCTGCTTTTCTCTTCCAGCACTGCAGGCAGTGCCACAGAGCGTGCCTGTTAGACCTAGCGCCGTGGAGTTATCTTTCCATTGCAATGATTTATTGTGTGTGCCTGGCTTCTGTCCTAAGCCATCCATTTAAGTTCCAATAAACTTCACTCAGAAAGGTTAAAAGTCAAAGAAAATTATCTGCTGAGCTGACGAACGTCGAGTGAAGCCTGCAAGAACAAGCAGCTTACTGCATAAATGAGAGTCCTTTTTACCTTTTGACTGCGATCTGGGAGCATGTGCAGAAAAATGAAAGGACCTGACAGTCATCAGAGCAGGGCAGGAGTCTGTGCATGTGAACGGGCATGTGAATGGCAGCAACAGTTAGATTCAACCCCCGAGGGCCCAAACATTAGGATGGCTTGAAGAGAGAGTCGCTTTCTCTCTCATTTAGGGCATTCGTTCCCCTTTATGTTAACTGGCACGTGAATGTTATGCTACAGCATCACGGGAAACCAGCTGCAGAGGAAATCCATGTAGACTGCTCTCATTTCATCTGCCTGCCCTGTCACAGTAGGTACCAGGCTCCTATGTGGCTTATCGGGATTCGCTTATGAGTGGTCCTGGTTGCAAGCAGCGTTTTAGCAAGGTTCGCAGTAAGGAGCCAACCAAAAGCCCAGCAAAGGCAATGGAAGGTTTCAAGGAGCCTTGGCTCAATCCGCAACCGAGATCAAATGGGATCTCAAGCTCCAGTTAAGTAATCTGAAGAAACAGGACTAGTTGTGAAGAATATAAAAAGGGATTTTTCAAGGAGGCTGCCAGACCGACAGATCCCTGTGGATCTCCTTGGATGCAGCAATCCCAAAACTGCCACGGCAAAACAAGCCCGCTCATTCCTGCCCCCCCCCCCCCCCCACACACACACACACCCCAGTGAAAAAAAATGCCATGTGGTCACCATTACATTAGTGCTGCCCAAGACTGGGGTCCTTAGAGCATCCCTGGGATTGCCCCAGAAGGAGCCCCAGGCCATTTTTCCAGGACGATGTGCATGTGGAGTAGAAACCAGCGGGCAAGGTTTGGAGCTTGGGCCAGTCTAAAGATTGCTAAGGACGCTGGTAGAAACATAGGATCAGAGAAACATAGCATCATAGAATTGTAGAAAATCAGGGTTGGTTGGAAGAGACCTCAGGAGGTCACATCTAATCCAACCCCCGGCTCAAAGCAGGACCACCCCCAACTGTCTCAGCCCAGGCAAGGCTTTGTCCAGCCGGGTCTTAAAAACCTCCAAGAACAGAGAGTCCACCACCTCTCTGGGTAGCTTGTTCCAGTGTTTCACTACCCTCCTAGTGAGAACATTTTTCCTCGTATCTGATCTAAACTTCCCTTGCTGCAACATACTCTTTAGCTCCCAAGCCAACCCCACCCATGATGGTTAGCATCCCCGCAGAGGGGCTTTCTCAAAGAGACTCTAATTACATTTACAGCTAGTGGGTCAGTGCTTTTAGTAAGGACAGCATGTTCACAATCATCTCCTTATGTTTTCCCTGTCCTGTGGATAGAAATCTTGCCAGCCCCTTTATCAACCATATCGCCTTCACAAGCAAAAATATTTACCCAAAAGCTAAAACAAAGGTTAGTCTAGATCAGGGAGCTCACTTTAGAGCAATACCCGTTCCCAAAGCTAACAACATATTATTCCTATTAAAACTATATTCATTTTAGAGTTACTTGTCTTAGCTCTCAACTTGCTTTTATAGGAATAATGTTTTTGTTCCTGAGGTCCAGAAATTTATGTTCAAGTTTTCAAATGCTGCCTTATAATTGCTCTGAACAATAATCAGAAAGAATATATTCTAAATACATGTTTGAATACTATATATGTATGTTTGAATACTATATAGAAACGGTTATACAATATATACACTCTCCTAAGGCAAATATTTAAAAAATAATATGCTATCTTAATATTTTCTTTGTATATATTTAATGGGTATGCTATTAAATGGAAGAGATTTTGTACATTTAACATATTTAATGTTATATATGCATAAGCTAATATTTACTTGTAGTATATTACACACACAAATATTAGTCACTTCAATGGGCTTTGGATCAAGTCTATTGTGAGATGAACAAGGCTTTGATCCTTCAAAAATTTACATGCTTAGGTTTATTAAAACGAGTAGTCTCTCTCTGAATAAGCATTACTATACACCTGGAATTGTGTTCACAGGATGGGAAGTCCTAATCTATTTACACAAGTTAATACAAACTCATTAAAGGGTGACCACCATACATTCATTTTCAGATCGCAGAAGGACCTTGGAAGCGACATTCAACACTTAGGACACCTGTACATGTGCAGCGAGGCTGCTCTGAGGTGCTGTAATTACTGCTCTCCAATAGACTCCAGTGTCATGTGTATCAGCATCCCCGCACTGAAAAATGGTGGCAGGGGCACTTTAACTAGAGCTCATTTAGTGAGCTTTAGTTAAAGTGCCCCTGCTGCCATTTTTATCATGGGGACGCCAATACACAAGATACTTTGGCAGCTTTAATTACAGCGGCTCTAGGAACCTCTCTAATTAAAGCACACCCCCCTCCCCCCGAAGCATGTGTATAAACACCCTTAAATTTTGGAATTCGCTTACCTTATAGGACGTGTTATCTGTTTCAGGGTTTTCCACCTGCACCACAATGTATGCATGCAGGAAATTTGAAGCAATCATGTCTGGGACAAATGGAGTGTTTTCTTCTTGAAATATGATTGCCACTATGTCATTCCCAATGTGTCTCTTCCTCTGCAGCTGAATGGAGAATGGGAATATTTGGTACTTTAAACTTAGCAAATAGAAACAAATAATGACTAGGTATGATTAGTTACTTAATCCAAAATGTTCAACTTTGGAAACTTAAGTATCCAAAATTAAAGCTAAAGGCAGGGTTAGTTCCCTGAACTCGTTAGGCTGGATAAACTAGATATGCTGTCACTCAAACAGAAGTTCTGTGCTAGATGAAGAAATACACTGGATGCGGTTCCTCAGCCTGTGATGAAGGTCAGGCTAAATTAGCAAAACGATTCAAACAAAACTCAAACACTTATGCAAAAAACAGAGATGAACTCATGAAATGTTTCAGGATCATTGCAGGTGCATAGAAATATCCTAGCCAGCTCCAATTTAAACTTGCATTCAATTCTAACATTCAGCTTTTATTCCTTTTTAAAGATTTCTCTCTAAAACATATTCAGCAGTCTCTTACCTGCTGTGTATCTCCTTCAGTAAAGGGCAGCTTTGTAGAGACATGAAACATTATCTCTCTGTCCCTGAAGACAGTGTACACGGATTCGGCACCCGTCTGCCCATGTGTTACATCCAAACCTCCTCGGAAACTAGAAACAAACGGACATGATGAGAACTGAAGCAATCCTAACTGAATATTCACTAAAAGCTACAGCTGGTTATCAAGTTACCCAATAACACAGAAAACTAATTAATTTAACCGTAAGGAGTAGCTAGTTAATGGAAGAGAGAACTAATTCTTATCCATATATTTGCATTCAGTATTATTATTGGCAGTTGGGGTTAAGTTATATATTAGCAACACTTTCAGTTGCCTAAGGTGCAGGAAATGAAATCATTGTATATGTGTGTGTGTGTGTGTGTGTGTGTGTGTGTGTGTGTGTGTACCTATATATACACATATAGGTGTATGTATAGATATATAGATGTGCGTGTGTGTGTATATATATATATATGTATGTCTATATATTTATATATATGAAAATGATGCTAATATAAAGATGTTTTATATATAGATATAGATATATAGATATCTATATAGATATAACAACCAAGTCCATACACACACACATCTTATATGCACACATATATTAAATACACACACAAACTAGCTGAACATTTCAATCCCATAAACAGCATTTCCATCTCTAATCATCGACAGACTCTGGAAGCCCAAAAGAGTGTGACTGCGGAGGGCACAAGACAATGAATCAGAAGGTTTCAGAAATAAAAAAAAAACCAACATTATTTCAAAGTTATTTGTGAAAGCTGCTGAAAGTTTGGTTGGGTTAAGACCCCGTGGGCTAAGCAAGTCGTCAGTCTTTTTCCTCACACCCCAGCCAGAGAAGTAATAAAATTCAGTTCTTGTAACTTAATGAAGACACCTGCCCCCCCCACCCGCCCCCAGTAGATAGACTGAGACCCACCAACCTCATTTCATCTGTGCCCTCAGAGAATAAAAACTTCTGGACATCATCTATGAGAAGCCTCACCCTGCGATCCCTCGGCACACAAACACCTCCCACTGCAACAAACAGGAGAGCTTGCAGGGTCTGGCTTCATGCTACCTTCATCCTTCATCATGGACCTCTAGGGAAGTTTGACCTCCCAAGCAAGCTCAGGCTTGCTCAAATTTGCACCCAACAAGCCGTGGTTAAACGGGGAAGCTTCGACAGCATTTCTATAAGGCAGCTCAGTGGGATCCTCCTTCCCCAGACATGCCCTCATGACAAGCTATTGCAGCTCCAACTACCAGGGGATTTTTCTGTACTTTGTGTCTCCTATGCGACGTTCCAGCAGTGCTGAAGTGCTGAGGATCTGATGCCATGAATCAGTACCATTGGAACAAATTCTGGCAATATCCAGGAGACCACTCTGGGCATGTGTCTATATGAGTTTGTTTTATTTAGGACTGAAAATAAACCAGATTGTCTCAAAACCACAGAAAAACACATTCTTTTTTTTTTTTTTTGGCAGGTCTGTTCCATTGAGTAACTCCCCAGGTTTGGAAAAACAAGCCAAAGCCAGATTTGTTTCTCATTTACACAGCTCAGCCCAGCAACAAAATGACTCTTGCTTTCACACAGTGAATATTTTTACACTTTAAGTAATCTCTTGTTAACTTCATTTGTAAAACAGTCTCTTTTATGTTTTTTTTACTGACCCTTTAAAGTCCTGGAGGGTTATGGTATCGCCTAACAAACTCAAAAAGTTCTTGAATGCTGGGCTCTCTTCATTGTTCCCAAACAACTCTTCCTCTAAGGTCTGCAAAATACATCAATATGTGATGTTTAACAAATCGCAGCCTGCTTTTTCACCCTGAGATGCAGAAGCCACACTTTAAAGGCACGTTAAAATGAAAGAGCAAAAAAAGTGTCTGAAATATCGGCAGTCAGACCTTTATTGTTCATGCTGGCCTCCTTGCTTCTGATCTAGCTCCATTGGACTGTCAACATAAATCAGTGTTTGGGGACCTGAAATAATACCCCTTGAATTTGAGCAGCCCCAAAGTTGGGGTGTGGGAAAGGAGTGCTCAAAACCTGACACCGGTAATGATCTTCATGACTTCTGAACTCTGGAGTGTCTCTGGGTATGACTTTTAGTAGCTCCAGTGTCACCCTTGGAAATGCATGTTTCTCATTCCCCCCGCCAATAGCTGGAGATTAAATAGAAAGGTACTGGTGCCCCTGCCCCTGTGTAGAGAGGATACTGTCTATTCAAACTAGGAAAGGATGGAAACTTAAAAAAGAAAAACTAACACGAACTCGAGCTAGTAACATCATTAAACTTGAATTTTACTGCTCATGAAAGGCCCACAAACTATCTTTTTTGGCAACCTTTGATCATCTTTGAAGCTTAAAGAAGAATGGCTTGAAAATAAGGTATACAGCCCAAGGGTATCTATGGAAAATGCTGCTGCCCAAGGGCAGAATAATCTTTTATCCCTTTGTCAAATCCAACGGAACAAACATTTTTAGGCGCCTGTCTCAGAAAATAAGTATGCTAAATAAAAAACACGGGAAATGTCAATAACCAAATGGCAGGTTGGTTTTTTGACATTGTTTCCATCTTTCTTACTGCAGCAAAGTCAAAAAAATGAATCATCCTGCACATCAGGTTGATTCAAGCAGTCAGCTCTGATGGGTGCCTATGGACTCCGATTCATCTTATACTTTCTGAAAAGAAGAAAAAAACCCCATAAAGAGTCGGCTCTCCGGTTTCCAGCAATCAGTCACATCAACAGTGCTTACTGGTGCTGTATGTGTGGTCTGCTTCTCCATCATAATGAAAGCTTCTTGGCTAGCGTTATGCAGTTTAGGAAGTGGGCAACAGAGGGCAACTGCAGGGGTGGCCAAGGGAAGTCCACTCAAGTGTGGTGGAAGATTGCGATTGACAATCAGACATTTCTACAATCCCTCCTCGGCCTTTCCCATCACTAAAATAAAGCTACCTCTGCTATGGAACATGACAGCTGGTTTTTTTGCCGCATGGTGGTATTATTACTGCACCATGGTTTCAGACAACAAGTGAGTAGGGGATGTTTCCATTTGATCCTGCTGAGGGATTCTTCAATTTAAAATATTGCCTTTGCATTTTCAACCTCATCTACCCCTTTCCTTACACCCACCTCTGCTGTGATGCCCACAGATGACTCCCATTTGGCAAGCAGCAAGCTGAGACTTTCATTTTTCTATCGGATGCTATTTATGTTGTAACTTCATCCTCCCAACCCTGTCTCTTTCCATTGGCCTCTCTGTTCATGTGTCACATACCTAGCACACAAGTTGTCTGGGGCAAGGACCAAACGCTTTGCAACTGGCCTCTAGAGTGTTTAACGCAATGTGGCACTTATCCCGGACTGAGTCTCCTAGATGGCGCGGCACTTCAAACAATATCGAATATTTGCAATAGAAAAGTTTACAATAGTCCTAGGCTCCAATAAAGTCTTAATAAAAGTTCCTGCAGGCAACTGTGGAAGGACTGAAAAAGCTCTTGGGAGAAAGTATGGCTAATACCAAATCCAAATTAATACTTCATTAAAAAAATCAGAATCTTAATCAACTTGCTATTGGTATATTTTGAAACAAAGAGACCTTCATTAAGTTCTTTGCATTAGTTATTCTGTACAAAATAAGATGCAATGCAGAAAGATAATTAGGATGCCTCTCAGAATAATCTCTGTTAAATTATAAGGTTCATCTGTGTCTGTCTTTTGTACCCAAAACTCCTAGGCTAATGAAAGCATTTTCAGTGAACACACTGCTTGACTATCTAAACACACATTTGATTAAAAATACATGGTTGCTAAAGTGTGGTTTCAGGTTAGCTTATTTGCAGGGCTTGATTTGCATATTCATTTTTTCAATCATATTATTTATTAACAAGCAAGAAATATTTGCAAGTAATAAGAAACATTTTATAGGAAAGAAAACACCATAATGCAGTATGTCACACACAACAAAATTAACCACGAGCCCCATTTTCAGAAGTGCTTATTGTCTTGAATTGCTTATGGAAATCAGTCCCTATAGTAACTTGCTGGGATGTGCTAAATAATAATACCCTGCGGTTTCTTACCTGCTTGAATTTTTGATAGATAACACCAAACTTAAACGTATTATTGACTTCATGTTCATCATACGACACTATCATCTGAGATGCCTGGAATAAAACAGAGGTTGAAATGATTTCGACCTGTACGTCATAATCAAAGCATTACCAGGAAAAACGATGGTGTCTTTGAGAAGCACCACGTCTGAACAAAATGGCAAGGCTGTATTGGCAGGGTAGATCAGGCTTCCATCCGCACACAGCTCCAAATCCTTATTACTCATTTAGGAAGTACCATGCATGTTCATGGCTCAGTACAGTGAAAAGACAGGCTCAGACAGATTAGAAGTCATTGCCCCAAATGGCTTACAATCATAAGGCACTAGGAAGGACAAAGAAGACATAAAAAGAATGACTAGGGTGTACAGGAGGAAGGTGAGGCCATTAAGGAAGAATGCTTCATGAAATTAGGGTCTTTTCCAGTAGTTTTTAAAAAAAGAAAATGGAGGGAGTTTAGTCTGTTTTAGAAACAAGGCCATCGGGACCATGGAAGTAAAAGGCCTGGAAATGCGTGTGGCTGAAAAAGACCAAGGCGGGAGGGAGGTGTATAAAAGGGGTGGGTTCAAAGGAATAGGATGGGATACAGCTTGCAGAAGGATAAAATGAAGCTGTACGCAAGGCCAACGCCAGGGAAAACTCTGACAGCCTGGAACATCTGGGAGCTAATAAACCAATGGGGGAGGCGAACATGAAGGGACAGATGCAGTTCGACTAGTACAGGAAGGAAAACCAAAATGAAATTTGCACAGAATTATAGGCCAAAATCTCAACAGTGCCCACAGTTTCTTAATGGATAGTTTTAAATGCATTCCCCAGCCAGCCTCCCCTGAGGTTGACTCCACCTTGACTTCAGTAGAGTCTTTTGATGCTCACCAGCTATGGTGCCCGACTCACAAAAGGCGTGGAGAACCCAGAGCTCACACAGTCTTAAAATGAGTCAGGGTACAACTTCCCCACAGCTTGAAGTTACTTCTGGCTAAAGCACTCAGGGGAACCTCATTAATGGCCATATTTAGAACACCTTTCTTTAAAAGGGATCCATTTATGTATTTCAAATGAATGTAAGTTAATAGGCGAGCAGCTGTCAAAGCCATTTTTCATATTAAAGTATGCAACAGACATTCTCAAATTTCCAAATGACTAGTCAGTAGCATTCTGAATAATAAAAAAAAAAAAAAATGACAGAATAAAATCATATTGACCTTGGTTCACATCAAAAGGTAGCGAAAGTGCCTTATAAATGTACTGTCTCTCCAGCATAAAAGATGCTTGAAAAATTATGAGTGCGCTTTTGTGTCCCAATAAAAGGTTTCTCTGGCAGCACAACGGCATCGATCCAAGAGTTCTGAAGCTTTGATCAAGGAAACAAACTAGATCCAGGTGCCAGATCACTTCTGAAGTGCTTATTTTGGCCTATCTCATATCTGCCCCACCTTCTGCGAGCAGACACTGAGCTGGTATAAATTGTCACAGCTCTACGGAGCGATGACAATTCTACTCTGCCTATGGATGTGCCCACCCCACCCCACACGCCCTCCACTTCTCAATCTGCAATGCAATTATCTAGTTGAACTGAGCCTGCGTGTGGATTGACGCAGCCCATTTATTCATATTTTATACCACCTAAACCTAGAAAAGGGTAGCTACCCATATAATCTGCCTGTTGGTGGGCCAGACCCTCAGCAGAGCTCACTTAGCACAGATAAGGACCCATGTCTGTGTTTCTCCTCCCTCTCATGGTTGCGAGACTTAAAATAGTAAGAGCTCTCTTCATCTATCAGCTAGTAGAGTTACTCCTTTAGCCTAAGCAGAAGCAGTTTAGGCCAGTAGTACCGATAGTCTTCAGGTTCAAATTCTGTCAAGGCTCCATGTGGAGCAAAGACTGTACCTTTGGAAAACCATATTAATGTGGACCTCCTAATCTGGACTGTGACTTTCCAGCGACCTCAAGTAAATGAGAATTTGCTGTCTAACTCCTCTACCCTTAAGAACCCTTACATTGTAGAAGAACAGCCATTATGGGCCCTGACCCCTCTTCTGGGCCAGTTGAGACCTCCACCCGCACTATAGTCTCAATCCCTAAACCACTAGCCTTGCTTACCCCAGCTCAGCGTCTCAGTATTAATCAGGAGCCTTGCTACAGCCCTGCTGCTCAGGAGCAATTCCCTCCAAGGCTCTCCAGGCTAGACGGCCTGCTCCGCTCAAGCCCGGACTTATACTCCACTAGCCCAGTCCCTTTAGGACTCATGGTTCCTAATTGCCCCCTGCCACACCTACAGGCTGCTTCTCACCCAGTCTGCCAGCTCTTATAGTAGGAGCACCAAGCCTCCTGCTACAATGCCCCATCCCAAAGCAGAACAAACTACCTGCCCAGGCATTTTTATAACTGTTAAGTCATTTCAAGGGTCACGCCTCCTCTCATGCACAACCATAAATTTGCCCTCATGCGTGTGACCAGAATTGGATCCTCAGATAGGCACAATGGCTGAAGTGTTTTATTGCTGCTGGGGTTTTGGGAGTGTTTTTTGTGGGCCTCCTCAGCCAATAAATTTCAGAATTTGACCTTAAATCTCTAGAGCTGCAGCGTCTTCACTAGAGGTGTTTCAGAGCTGCAGAGTCATCACTAAACCTGACTGCTTCAGAGAGGTTCATGTGACCATTTACTATACTTTTAAGCCTTGGGAGATGGGATTCTCAAACCAAAGAATGTGTGTTTTCACTTCAGCTTCAAGCAACCCTACACGTTTTAGGGTGAGACCAGCTTAGGTTCACTTATCCCTTACATATCAGGTGAAACCCGTAAGTTCCAGATCATTTTCTCACAAAAGACGAACTGGCCCTCAGTTTGCTCAAATTAGCAGAGAATCTTAATAAAATCTCAATGAACTTTTCAAGAGGAGGGTTTAGGAAGATGGAGCTTTTCATGGAATCCCAAACTGTGCTAATCTCCATGTTATCAGGATTACTGCTTTGGGCACACAGCCATGACTGGTGTGTCATAGTGACCAAAGCTCTTTAAACTGTCCAATGTGTATGCATTAATGCCAGAGTCCTACCAAAAATGACCTACTGACTACATAAGAAATTTGGATGGTTTGACTCTAAATAACAAACTTCAGAAAGCAGAACCCCCCCCCCCCCCCACACACACACACACACACCAATTTACGAGCCGCTGTTCACCCTAAAACACAGAGAAATTGGGGAATAGTCTCCTCTCTAATTTCTAGGGAGCTCAGTGATATCATGGCCCTCACTTGAGTAGATCCAACATTATTCTAAGTTTGAAACAACTGGCATACAATGCACAGAATTGGTTCATTATGGTAATCTGTCTATTTTGGGGATTTCCAAGATTGTATACTGATTTATCCAATTAAAAATAGAATCTTAAAAGCTGCAGCTATACATGGTTCAGAAAAAACTTCCTTAAAGATCCACAGCCAGACAAAACCAGCATTCGCTTCCATGGCCCATATAAGGGAGCCCTTTGTGTCAGGGGACACTGACACCTGTCATATCATAGGGTACTCATCTTTTGTGATCTTGATTCAGGTGAGATGACTGAGGCCAGGGAATAAAGTTCAGTGTTTTATTCTTCCTGAGTGTCACACCCATTAATAAGGGTGCATGATATGGTGCATCATATATATTCCCATATCATGCACCCTTATTAAACTCTCCTCAGCGCTGCATCAGGAGTTAAGAAATTTGCAGGGAGGAGAGGGGAAACCCAAGGAAAAAGGTTACTTCCCACCATTATTCATGCAGCTAACTTCCCAGTTAATACACCTTCCCATTTTGCACATGAAAATAAGCACACAAATTAAGTGTGCAATTGCACAAGCAGTTTTGAAAGTCAAACTAACTAGCCATTCTTCACCAAAATACTTTATGCTCTTGATCCTTACCTTGGGATACAGCACTGGGTTAAATTTCAGTCCGGAGGCATCATCACAGAAAGCCTGTCATGAAGACAAAAAGACTTGACATGAGGAAGCTGGACAGGTTTCACAGAAGCAGTTGGATCCTTTCTACCCTTCAACAGGGCTAAGGACATATACACACACACACAATTCCCTGAGGGCTCAGCTTCTCCAGCATACAGGCAAAACTGATTCTGATGTGAACAGCAGACCCCACCAGTATTCCCCTCTCCTTATGTATGTGGTACTGCAATCGGGGGAAATATTTAGTCCAAAGTAAATTCAAAGTCAAGACATTAATATAAGGAGCCAAACTCTGTCCTACGATGCATGCATCATTCTCACAGCTTCTTCCCTAAATAGAATTCAAGTTATTTTGGAAATTGGACAGGTGAAGACTATACACAGCCCTTGCCTTTTTACACTCAAGGGATGGCACAAAACAGAGCGATGAAAATAATGATTCATTAACATTTAACTACCACATATATAGAATTTTACTTCTGTATCCATTCACTGTTCCCCACTTTTCACCCAGCTTTGTGTGTGCACAACCACAAACCAATGAAGGAGAAGAAAGATTTGTTGCTTGTAAAGGGTAAATCACACGCACAACAGAAGAACCCGTTGGACCTTAGGACTCCAGTACCAGCTGCTTAGTTGCAAGTGTCTCTTTGAAAAAAATGTTATCAAAGTAGTGGGCATGGGTGGTAGTGTTACGTGTTTGTACTTGACAGCACACAACAGGTTTGCTTTTCTGGCAATCATGAATAATGTAAAACATGGGGTAGCTATCTCTATCAATCCTTGTACAAGCTCTGTAGGTCTCTCTTCCTTTTGAAGTGGAAATTGTTTGCCACAATTGATGTAAGGATGCTGTTGTGGTTCGTTGGTTAGTACCGGCAATTCATGTGGCTTCTGCACCAAGCAAGTCTGTGTGCCACTGATTTTGGTAACCAATCACAGAGCTCAACAACTACACTCATGAATAGTGACTAAGGGCAGCCAACAGTTTGCCAGCAACCTACAGACTGATTTTTTTTTTTTTAAATCACAAAGCATCCAAACAAATGGGCAAAAATCACAGTCTGTCCTCACACTACACGTGATCCAGATGAAGCACAAAAATGGCTCAATTGACTGCATGGCAATTTGTTTCCCTCCATAGCTAGAGCAAGAACTGAAATAAAGCTGTATGATGATCACAACAAATTGTTCCCTGCAGGAAAGGATGCAGTGTGCAGGCAAATTAAAACAGTGCTTTTTGGTGCTTGTCACACAGAGTGTGTACATATGGCACATGTGTATGTGTGCATGTGTGGCCATGCATATTGCTACCCAGATGCTGTGAGCCTAACACCTAAAATACTGGAAAAAGCTTTCACAAGCTTTTCTTTATGGATATACATTATTTTAGAGCTGCCTCCACCCTGAATTCATTTTATGGCTCTCTCTCCTCTCTGGCTCTCATGTGTAACATGCAATAACAACCACCAATAATACCTCATGCAGCGCTCCTATAGCACAACTCAAAGGTCTCAAAGATCGCTGAGATTTACAATCATTAGTCTATACTGCAATCACCCGAATCAAGAGGGAAGGTTTAACAGAGAGGTACCTGAGCGAGTTTTAAGCTACCCACAGAGGTTAACATGAAGCTAATTTTTCCTGTTTCTCATGACAAACCGCAGCCTGTGTTGAGCTCTGTGATGCCCTGGCTGGACCGTTACTACTATTCAAAAGGCAGCCAATATACATGCAGCACAGGTCTCATACTGCAATCATTGTAACTACACTGTAGATGTACCCTATGGCTCATGCTGCTCCTCAGAGGTATATATTATATTCACCCCACTTTAGAGATGGGAAAACTGAGCCACAAAGCAGTTTAGTGACATGCCCAATGCCCCACAGTCAATTAACAGAGCCAGGGATTGGATCCTACAACCTGGATATTGTTCTCTGCTCTAGATATTTAAGAATCCTACCTCCTGTGCCCAAGAGAGAGGATATAGCAGCACGGGATTTGCATTTGCTAAACTTTTCATGGTGCATCTGTCAATTCCATATCTAGCAAACCGTGTCTCTAAAGTCAATACCTTACCTTTGCAATCTGTGGGATACTGGGAAGCTTGCTAAGTCCTGCCAGGGGGATACGTTCATGTAAGGTTTTCACTTTGGACCTAAGGAAAAGAGCAGCACAGACAGCATGAGATAAGTTATGACATACATTGATCGGTTATTGGTGCTTCTGTGCATACTAATAATGACCATGTTTGCAACGTACTCTAAAAAGCACAGCAGGAAACTCTTCCAGATGTTTGGAAATGATACTCTGCTGAATTTCCTGGGCATGGCTAGTAACCGATGCCTCAATTTCTTTCCTATCCCTGCAGTTTTGTTATGTTAAAATATTCATATTTTGAGAGAGGGAGGGAATGAGAAAGTAATTCAGACGCATCAGGTCTCATCAGTTTACAGAAAGGATGGTGCTAAATAAGATTGATATTATCCAATATACTTACAGAGATTTTTATATTCAGTTTCAGAGGGCTTAGCTATAGATCAAAGTCTACTGCTCACAGTAGAGCAAACAAGATATTGTATTCCCAATCCAGAGATAGTAAAATACTTGTTTTCTTACCATCTCCTCCATGTAACCCCCAATGGGTACCCAGCCCCTATGCATCTTTAGAGTGATAAAACACATCAAAGAGCATTTGAAGAGACATTTTTGTTTAACCTCCCGGGTTTTTTCCCCCATCGTACCTGAGAATAATCCTTAAATATTCAGTGCCATCTGCCTCTTCACACTTAATAGAAAGGATCAGATTTCCTAGGCTGCTGGCTGTACAATAGAAATTTAAATGATCCTAAAAATAGAAGAGATGTGTTAACAGTGTGATAAGGCAGCCCACTAATGGCAACAACATCTATCCCTGCTACCCAGAATGCTACTTAGACGCTGGCCCGTATGCCAAGAGGGAACAGATGACTCATTCCCGTTTTAAGATATTCTCCAGGACCTCACTTGCAAATGCTATGCATCTCCATCCATTGGGAATCTGAAAGGGCTGATTTATTTTTTCTGCCTGTAGACTTTAATATTCTCCTCTTGGTCCGTTCACCGGGACAAAGCGCATTACAATAAGGCGACCGACAAAAGTAAATAAGGCTTTTTCCCGCAGCATAAAGCAATAGAAGGGTTGAGAATGCCAACTGCCAGGAGATCAGCGAAAGGTTCAGATTTCAAAGAAATTATCATTCATCCAATGTCCGTGTGAAATGTCTGAGTTGGAAATCCAGAGCCAAACAGCTCCTGCTGTTCGCTCCCCACCACAAAAAAAAAGAGGAAAATTTGGATCTGCATCCAAATGTTGTGGTGTGGGACCATGGCTAAATTTTAATTTGATTATCACTATATTTCAGCATTGTGATAAATGAGGTTATAATTAGGGGACTAGTGACAAGCTTTACCAGAGGTTTGTCTGGGTCTCCCAATGCATCACTATTTTCATTCGAATTGCTCCTTGAAATCTCACAGCTTTCAAGTGAAAAAGTACTGAGTGAAGACAGGAACAGGATTTCTAATCACTGCCATCATGTGACCACAAATATATAAACATAAGCAGGGCAGGGTAGCACCTTAGAGACAAATTAGTTCAAGGAGTCAAAAGCTTTCATAGGTGATATTTCGGATATTATGAAAGGACTTCCAACCAGAAGCAAATTTAAATGCAACGGATAGGGGAGGGGGCACTCATAGCTATCATCTAGGTAAGCACAAATTATGAGACTAGGCTTAACAAAAGAGCTAAATGAGATTCCACTCCCACCTTCATCAAAGAGGGTTTCAAAAATTTGAAGAAAAAAAAATAATCAAACATTTTCAAACAACTTCCCTAATTAGATCTCCTAACGAACACCTGTGCATCACAGCCACTAGACACGGACGCTGAGAAATACAGGCACTTCTTATCCACTGACCTTCCCTAGAAAGTGTTTCCTGTATGCTCTGGCTTCACCTTTGCATTCCAGCTTATAGCCATACGTGCTCGGGCTGAGGTTTTCCTCTTCCTCTTCGCAGATGCTGCTATCCGAGGAGGTGGGCGTGCTGAGATTCTCTGGGTCTTCAATCCAGTACCCCCCAAATTGGGGCAGAATAATCAAAGGATAAGGGCTTCCTTTCTCTAGTATCTGAAAAGGATTTTTGATACGGTGCAGTAAGGACACAGCGCAGTGCAAAGGGAACAGGATGAGTTGGGGTCTCAACCCATGCAGGCTGAGAAAAATGGGAGTCTTGCTTCAATCCGGTTGGGCTCAGACCCTCAGCATCTCCTGCAGGTCTGAGGAACCAAGTATTTAAAAAATTACAATCAAGTGCTCCCCACCCCGTGAAATTATGGGACTGGCTTAAAAAATCATTAAATTGTTGAAAAATATATTTGGGGCTCTTTTTATTTGCTTTCTGGCTTTCCAGCTTTTAAGATTCTCTTGAGTCATATTTTCAAGCTTTTTCTTCTTTTTTTTTTTCTTCTTTTTTTACAAGGGCTGAAAAGCTTTTCATTTTAATGAAAGCTGAGATTCACACACAATCAAGTGCCTCCAGGATCTGAAGTTTTAAGACGCATCTAGCATCATAAGGGCTCATGGTTATATCAAGAGGAAGATTCTTATAGCACGATAGCTAGGAAATAATCATGCGTGTCCCAATCACTTCCAAATAAGCGGACTGGCAATTAACCGATCTGCATACGGCTAAATCCTGGCACCTTCCATGCAGCATTTACCCACTCCTTACTCAAGAAAAACTCATTAGTTGTAAATCCAGACCCTGAAAAGGAGCCAAATTTCCTCTATTTCAGAATAGCAGAAGTCAGGCTCATTTGCAACTGATCTGGGCCCTTAGCGTGTATCGCAAGATTTCTTTGCTTCGAATATGAGAAAGGAGCGGTCCGAGGGGTCAGTTCTTAAGAAAGTGAAGCTCATATAACTAGCCCCACGCTTGTCAAACCAGCCGGGCGCAGTCTCCCAATCACTCGCAAGCCTAAGCTGGTATTTCTGTCGCTGCCTCTAAAGAATAGCAGTGCTATACCAGGGACTGGGACAATGTCCAGCTCAATGTCCAACAAGAACAGCACCGGTCTAAC
>NW_005841850.1:4988255-4994778 GCF_000455745.1 Alligator sinensis | reverse complement strand
GTGGGGAGAATTAAAAACGCTGTGTCCATCAATCAACAGGAGTTTTCCAACGGGGGCAGGACTGCGCCTTTCAAGTCGGCTGCATTGCCATCCGTGGCGCATAATTGGACCTTAACTTTTTTTTTTATGAGCCAATTTACTAGGACCGTTATGTTTATTTAGTGCCTTCCACCTGGCTGGATCCCAAAGCACTTTGCTGGGCAAACCATTTCCTGAAATGTAGCCTTTTCTGTGGTGGAATAAAACAAGTAATAAATGCAATAAACAACACTGTGGGAACCATGACTTCCGTTCAGGTAATGCCTTTCACCTGAAAGGATCTAGAAGTGCATTGCAGCATAGAGGAATATAATCACACCTGCTATCATTGAGGCAGAATGGGGTGGTAGCTTGCCAGTACCCTCCAAGGGGGTTCAAGATAGAGAGGGGCTCAACTTTCATCTGCCTTATGCATTCAAGCAGAGGTATGAGGATTCCTATTCATTCACTGAGCAAGCAAACCTGGATCAATTATATTCCCGTGCCTTGTAGCGATGGCCAGCTATCATGGGCTCCGCTCCCCACTGCTAGTTGCTGGCACAGCAGAGCAACCTCCTGAGCAACTCCAGAGACCACCCGAAGCATCAAAATTCAGCCCCTGATCTGTTCTTGGGTTAGCACAGCTGCTTGCTGCCCTTTCTCAGGATGGTGGCAACTGCATGATCTCGCCCAAAGTGAAAAATGTCACATCTAGCTGGAACTGTCAGAGACATTTAAGTCAAGAGAGCACAGCTCCCCATGCTGAAAACGAGCCAGCCCAAGATATGGGAGCTATTTATTATTTATTCTTCTCATTTCTGATAATCTGATGTTGCGGCCTTTCGGCTCAGGAACAGCAGCAGCAAGAAAAAGCCCATAAAACCACAGAGCACTTTCCTAGAGGAGACCACCCTTATTGCTGAGAACAGATGGGATGTTTAATACGCACAAGTGGTTAGAAGCCTGGTTTTAAAGCTCACCCACAAGATGAGACACTGTACCCATAACCCTTTCATCAACACGTTTAAAGAGACGTTACCTCGCAGCCATCCAAACAGGCTTGAAAACACTTACCTCATCAATGCTGGGATATGGGATATAGTCGTCCTAAAAACAAAACAAAACACAACACCACAAAATGAATGCTTAGTCCCCATTAGGCATCTCTTAAATCCATAGACTTCCCATTTTAAGTGAACATTTCTCATCAATCCCATTAAACTGGGAATAGAAACATGCTTTAATGCCATCAGTCTTTTGTGTTTATGCTGCAGATTGCCACATTTTCTTGTCCTGCCATATTTTCTGTGCCCCAGAATATGCCACGCACCTTGTTTTTTAAAGACAGAATGAAGAAAAAGAGATTTTAAGAGCCAGGCTGACTCACTCTCCCTTTCCCCCTTAGCTAAATCTGAAACACTAGTTGCTACTAAAGATAGGTCTCCATGGTTGGATCTATGACGGGGTGGGCAAAATGTGGCCCGGGGGCTGGATGCCGCCCACCAGGCCATTGTATCTGGCCCGCGGGGCCCCTAAAAATTTCAGAAAATTTAAATTGATCTGCCCTTGGCTGCCTGTCATGCGGCCCTCAATGGCTTGCCAAAACTCAGTAAGCAGCCCTCTGCCTGAAATCATTGCCCGCCCCGATCTATGATTTTGAAAAGAGCTAAAGAGCCTCCAAGGACTCTGAAACAGGAAGAAACACCAGAAGCAGCTAGCAGACAGCCAAACTGCTGTAAGAAGGCTTATCTTGATTACTGCATTATCAAGACAATTAAAAAGGAGAGATGATCATTAACACCTGTGACGCAAAGAATTATGAGCCATTATATGTCAATGGACTCCCACAGGTGCCTGAATAGCAATGCCACAGCTGCTGCACTGTGGAGCAGGAATAAAAGCAGGTGTAATTCTCTCCGAAGCAGAAAATAAGCTTCTCCATTTAGTACATACAGCCCTATTTTGGGGGGCTGACTGGTTGGAGGAAAGGGGTATGTTGTATGTGAGCAATATGGTACTTCTGAGACTTGAAAAGCACTTAGAGAGCATGAGTTTACCCTCACTTCATGTCTGACAGAGGGGGAACGCGAGTCACAGAGAACAGAAATAACTTGCCAGTGGCCAAACAGCATGGGCCAGACAGCGATAACTGGCTGGAAAAGACCAATGGAAACTTTGTCTTGTGGGACGCCAATCGCAGGCAACACTACCAGGGAGGGAGAACATTAACCCAGTGATTCCAATACCAACCCAAAGCTTGAGATATCCCAATCCACTTCCTTCCCCCATCAGAGGATTTATGCCATGTCCTTTAGTCACTCTTGCCTCGGTTCCACATTTGGAAAAGGGACATGACAGTATGTTTGTTGTGAAGACAGATGCATTAGAGATCATGGGGTAGAGGGTAGGGGGCTGTATGGTGCTACAGTTTGACACCAGTTATAATCTCCCCCATCTCAGGCAAATATCCAGCGAGCAGACCCTATATTGTTCTTCCTCCCAACAGGGGCCAGGGCAGCACAGACTCTAGGAACTATAATGGGCTCCCAAAAGACCCCCTTCTTAGGCTGAGCAGAGCCCAGACACAGAGAATGAGCCCCCTCCCGTAAGAAAACACACAGGAGATGCAATCTTTTCCTACCTCATCACACTCCCTTGAGCTTCATGAGTTTGTTTGTGTCCGAGCTGCATGCTGCCTTTGAATGACAGCTGAATAGAAAGGCGACCAGGCCAGCAGTTTACCAGAGGGACTGCACTATTGAATTTAGCTTAAAAGCATCCCTGCTCTAATGGAGAGCTACCATTAGATGACTTTTCTATTGCTTCCCTGATCCTTTGTAGGAAAATATTTCCATAACAAGGCTGTTACAGAAATATGTTCCCCGTGAGCTACCAAGCCACAAGTTTCTTTACAATGTGTTTAAAAGACAAAGCGTTTTACAGCAGCTCGTGGCAGAAAGAAACAGGCTTGAGCTGGATTAGGGATTTGAAGGCCCATCTAGTTTATCCCTGCAGTGTAATCAGGGTCTTGTTTTTAGAAATAATTCAAATCCTTTGGGTCCCTTTAAGTCATGGTCTTAACCAGAATGCACCAAGACATTATATCTGGAGCTGTACCTCCACGCATCTGGAGCCGAAAAGATAATTTTGAAAAATACGCTTAAGTAACATCCCTCACAAAACCAACCTTATTTTTCTGGCTGCCGGTTCTCTGTTCTTCAAGTTTGGGTGCCTGTTTGAAACGAACACATCATTCAGAGGTTTGCCATCATATGAAAAAGAATACCGTGTCATTTGACTGCACTGAAATCACTCTTAAATGTCTGAGAGGCTGGTTAGCTGAGCTGAGTTTCTAACAGAGCAAAGTAGAGGTGGTAGAGAACCTGGACTGTAACCGAGAGAACCAGGTCTCCTTCTGGGAAGAGGCACATTTTCATCTGCTCTTAAGATCACGCTGTAAAGTATCCTTTATAATCAGTCTCAGCAGGGGTGATGTTATTTTCAATAACACACTAATATGGAAGGTGTCAATGTATTGTAAGATCATCCCACTCTGTAAAACATACTTCAAAGTCACTTGTTGCTTAGGGAACTTTATGTAGGCATGATATCCTTCGCTTGTCATTTTGAACAGTTTTACCTTGGAGAAATAAGGCATGTGCGCAGTGTTTGTAAGTCATGTCATGTCACTCACCTGCATTTTTTCCAGCATTTCAAAGAACTCCGCAGACTGGAAAACAAAGGAAAGAGAAATCACTCGCATGGTTGAAGTAGACATGAACCCAACCTGTGCAATTCGGATGTGGATCAGGATTAGAAACATCCTCCAGCTTTGGATCTGCGTTTTTCCTTTGGGATGAACCCTAATGTCAGTGGAACCAGAGAGTAAAAATGTTGATATTGCACAACAGCTGCAGAATCTGAAAGGAAGTAATTCACTCCATACATTAGAGCAGTTTACATACTTCAAAGATGAATGGTGAAATAGCTTCTTTTACAAGTGCAACAATAAAAACTAAACAATAAAACAACTGGAGTAGGTTGTTTATGACAGTAACCCAAGAAATGTTCCTACCCATGCAGTAGTAATAACAATAGCTTGCATTTCTCACGAGGATCTCAAAGAATTGCACTAACAGAAATTTTAAAAAGAATGGACCTGTGAGACAGTATTTTTATCCTGGGTTTGAAGATAAGAAACCCATGCTCAGAGACTATGTTACTTGCTAAAGATGAAACACTGAATCAATAGCAAGAGTGCTGAATGCCCTACTAAAAGAAGGTTATATCACTGGAGGCTACATCTTCTATATGGATAGCAGTTGGTGGAGAGAAATATGGTCAACACATATTTTAGCAGCATCGATACCTTGGTTCATACACTAGCATGGAGCAAATAGAGGGAAATATAATTACACGCTTTAGCAGAACTGATGTTCCAGCTGCTAACGGGTCCGTGATTCACATAGATCTTGTTGGAACATGGGCCAAACAGACACAAAACTGAGTGCAAAACCACATGCACATGCACTGTGAGATGGGCTGCTCTATAGCAGGGTGTTCAAAAGAACAGTTTTCTGTTTCAGAGTCAGTTCCACGTGCCACACTTTTCTGATGGGGCTCTGCATGAAGCCCTTTAATAAAGCAGCTGCCTTCCTCTCCCATGCATTGTGGAAGCTACTGCCACAACCCACAGAGCTGATCAGCTAATGTCTTGGGAGAAAAATACAGTGGCTATTATCCAACCATGATATATGCAGCGGTGATTTCACATCACTAGCACTTACCATCATTTCAAACTGCCTCCTAGCCAGAAGCATAGGGAGAGAGGGTGATAAATTCCTTCAATAGAGGTAGGTTTATTTTTTCATTCCCAAGTCACATACTGGCTGACACTTTCTCCCTGAACCCTGGATACATCTGCACTTCCGATACAGGATGAATTAGCCCAGTGGCACTGGACCTAGCTCATGTATCTTCTGCTGTGTGATTGCAGCGCAGAGTAACCCAGGAATTGACTGCTGATGTGTAAGTCCATAGCCAGAATTGCTGGAGGGACTCTGCCAGTATGAATTACTGTCTCCCAAGTGTCCAAGAAAGCACTGAGCACAGGTGAGTGTCTCTGCCTTGGACCCATCCCAGCCAAACTCACTCCAGGAGGTAAAGGGACCTTTGACATTTCCTTTGGTGAACTCTGGTTGTTGGGAAGCCCTTTCTCCTTCTGGGCCTTTGAACCCTGAGCAAGTTGGTTCTTCCCCTAGACACAGTCTTTCCTAACCCATACCTTCCACTACCGTTATTTCAGATTAGCATTTGGATGCCATCAGATAGGAGACAAGATGAGACGGGTGCTCGGGATTCTCACCTCTTGTCTACTGAACGGGTACCTTGTGTGCTGTTTATCAGACGCATGCCAGTGACACCTGCCAATCATGCAGAGCTCAGACCTGTGCATCTCCAGGATGAAGGGCAAGAGGGTTGCTTCCAGTTGAGTTAACTTCTTATAAGTAATTTCCTCTCCTGAAGATCACCGAATATGTGAAATGATCATTATGCAGCTAAACACATCTCACATACAGCTACTTATTGAGACCAGGCTTTGACTTCCTTCTGTAATTCATTTCAATCACCCTTCACATAACAACAAAGAGTGCCAGAATCAAGAGCAAAATAAGGCTTCAGGAAGCTTGCTAACCCACTCTTGTGGTGAAGTGCATAAAGAGAACATGGCCCTTCCATTAGCAGGTTAATAAGAATCCCTTGGAGTAGCATGAGTCATAGTTTGCTTTTTACTTGTACAATATAATATTTCAATAACCATCCCTCATTCAACTAAGTAAGCTGCAAAGTAATCTTCTCGATCAATTACCTGCAACAATATATTAAGCCTCTTAAACCACTTCTTCTTATAGTCAAATGAGTATTGGCAAACTTAGTGTTCGGATATCACAAGCTCCCCCTTCCCCAAATCATAAGACTGTAGGAATAATATATATTTTGCATGCTTTTTCATCATCTTCTGTTTCTGGAGCCTATAGGAGCTTTTCCCTCTAAACTTGGGCTAGATACCCCAAAAGTAAAAAACAAACAACCCCAGAGCTTGCCTCAGAATCACTTCTGTCCGGGAGCTGGGGCTTTAAGAAAGCACATGTACTAAATATCACACAAGTCAGCAGGTAGGGAATCTAATACAAACACATCCTCAAAATGCTCAACTGCTTCCATAAACTCATGATTTGCCTTTGTAAAATGGCAATTTGTACTTGTAAATAGAGCAGAAAAAAACAGCGAGCTAATTACTCTGTTTAGGTGTGCAAAGTGCAGGCATACTATTTTCAGACTGAGCTCACAAGGTCACACCATGTAGGAAAGACTCTTCTAATACACAGAAATAACTTTTGTTTTTTTTAAGCAAAGCTATTCAGGATCCGTAGTAATGATGGACTTCATTGGCTGACTGAGAACTTACAAATAACAACTGTTTCATATGAAAAACCTGAAAATC
>NW_005841850.1:4943701-4988224 GCF_000455745.1 Alligator sinensis | reverse complement strand
TTTCCCTACCTTGCAAGATGCACATCGAGGGTACTTTGTTTTACCAGCTACAATTACTGACATCCCTAACACCTGAAGGAAGGAATGCAATGAACACAGCTGCCTGCATTAGTTGTTGGCATAGATATAGAGATAATGATCTACTTGGCAAATGAACTAAGGAGACCAATGAGTTACGGACTTTTAATCAAAGTCCCTTAAAGACCTCAAGAAGGACCCAACATAAAGACCACAGCCCTTACCCTATAATTCAAAGTACAAATTGCTGTGTTTGTACAGATGCCCAATAGCACATCAATGGGCTTCATGAATGCGCAAATCTTTCCATACTTTTAATGAGGACTTCTGATCTTAACCTGTCCCATTCATTCACGTAAACATGAATGCAAGAGTGTAGTGTTCCAGTGGTTTAGCTCTACTACACGGGGGCAGGGCAGGATAGGACAGATGAAATAGTTACACCAATTCAACTGATGCACACCCTTGATAAGGAAGCCCCCACCTTTCCTCCCATTTTTTACCATTACATCTGTCTGCAGTCTATGTTACTGTGGATTTAAATCCCCCCACTTCCAGTCTCCACCATGCTTTATGATCTACATGACCTCTACAGCTGCTGCAGAAATGTGTGGAGTGAAAGTAAAAATGGCATCTTCTTATACACTTGCAAGTATGTATATTCATCCTAATGTAGAATGACTCTTAATGAAACACAGGTAAATAAATTATACTTATCATTTAGTTGTGATGACTAAATGATGCTTATGGCTCACCTTTAAATGAAAATTGCAAAATCAAACTAGAGCCTTGGGTTTAGCCTTTCTTTTCAAGTAGCTCCTCCTTAATGAGTGGTATTTTATAGGCATTTCCAAATTAGACTGAATGGCTCTAACAGATTAGCTTGCACTGAACTGCACAGACAAGGGAGTCCTCCAGAAGCAAGGCAGTCAGCTCCGTCTGGTGGCTGGTGGAAATGCCCAGGTTGGTGGGTGGGATAGTTCTCTAAGACTAAGTACAGACAGTCAAAAATCCCAAGGCTGAATCAATTCAGTGTCTGCAAATTAATCTAAACTGCAGAGATTACACTGAGAAACAACTGTACCGACATTCACGTTTGATTCAGGAAACGCGGCCACATGCCTGCAGTGGGTCAGGCCAGATGACAGGGGGTGCCAGAGCACATCTCTCTGGCATGTAGCCAGCATGGACTGTGTGTTCGCTTCCTCTTCCTGCTGGTCCCAAGGTCTCTGGGATTTGCAGTCCAGAATCACAATAGCAAGACCGTGCAGGGTTGCTCATCACTTCCTCCTCCTGCTTCCAGGTGCCTCTGGGATTTGTAGTCCGCAGTTGCAGCCAGCAGTAAGTTTAGCAGGGCAGGGTGGAAGGAGGGTTTAACCCCCACCCAGGATTTGCAGCCCCTGCCTCTTCCCTTCCCCGCCAAACCCTTCTCTGCTAAAGCAGATAGCATACCCCAGCCCAGGGCTGGAAAGCATGCTGGGATGCTGGGGGACTGTGATCCCCAGGGGTCTGGAAGAGAAGTTTCACAAAGCAGGGGTCTGGGAGAGAACTTCAGGAAGGGGTTTGTGAGTGAAGTTTCATAAAGCGGTTTGACCCAAGTCAGTTAAGTCTGATACTAGATTCAACCAGGTTTATCTTAAACCAGTTTCAGCCATTTTGAAACTGGTTTGCATTGAACTTCTGTTCTGTTACAGGTTTAAACCAGTTTCTTCTTGCTTAAAACTGTTTTATGCATAACTTCTGTCCCTTGCCTGTCTCCTGAATTTCACCAGAAGACCTCAAATTACTCTGGCTTAATGTGGACACACCTGAATTTGCTGTGCAGTAGATAAAACCCCATGTTCAATTCACCCCTAACAGATGCAAGTGCTTTTAATTGTGTAAACAAAACCACCCATTTAATTTCCCTAGGGCAACTGGATGCAGGCATGATATCCGGATCCACATGGGCAGAGGCTGGAAAATGGACTCTGGGCATCAAAAAAAAAAAAGACAAACTTCATATAATAAAATCTAAGATCCCTCAAAAGCCAGCTCCACCTAGGAGAGCAAATATAGCAACAGGTCATTAGACAGGCTGATAACATGATCCCAGCAAGCCAGCCCAATGCAGCTAAATTAATGCCTCCCTTTTTGAACTTGCAGTCATTTGTAATTTCATATCTTTGATCGAACAATCACAGGCTAATTCAATTGAATGCTTAGCATTATTCTTTTTCATTAGGACCTACCCTTGCCTAAAAATAATGATTACCTACTCCTACTCATCTGCTTGCAAAATATCAGGTCACTCCCAGTAGATAAATATATGGCTTTTCCAAGGATAAGAAGAAAAGGATGCACTTTACTAAGGCAGTTTCTATCCTCCTCCACTTTCTTCTTTAATCTTTTGTTTCTTTACAGTGAGCAGTAGTCAGAAGATTGCTTGGGCTCAGATGGCAGGTTACAGGAGGTCTGGGCTAATGGCTATCCAGCTGAGAAAAGACAGGGGCAGTGGGAAGATATTGCAGGTCAGAGGAGGGTATGTGGCAGGTGGGATTAGCAGCTTTAGCGATTCATTGATGGATTGAAGAATAGAAGAGCATCAAGTTAGAAGGAACAACACTGTGAAGGAATGTCAGCGCTCAGCTTTTGTCTTAATGACCCAGATTTCCAAAAAACCTTCTTCTTCTTGAGTAAAAAACTGAGCAAAGAGAAGACAACAGACAAAAACAAGAGGAAGAAAAAACACTATGAACGCAGAAAAACAATATGAAAATGTACTTCATGGATGGCAAATTTACTTTGATGGCAGCCTCATGGTTGGTCTCATACGCACTTGACTGTGATGGCAACAAGAAGTTGTAAAATCAGTCGCGGACTGGCATGACTGAGGAACCATCCTGGAGTTGTCTCCATCTTTATGCCTTTCCCTTTTCATCCTCCTGAACCTCCAGGAGGGAAAGGGAATGGCAGAGAAGTCCCCAAAGGCCAGATTACCCCTAGGCCAGTGGAAGATAAACCCCAGCATTGGCGCAAACCACCGTGAACCAAATGAAAACCTTTTAGGGACAGATGATTCCAGCAGCCAAGACAACCCAGACACACCAGGATCTCACCTACTCTTTACAGCAGTGATTCTCAGTCAGGGTGATGTGGCACCCTGGGGTGCCTTGAGATGCTTTTAAGGGTGCCATGCAATGTTAGCACTGTTAGGTGGGCAAACACAATTCACAAGATAAACCCAGAGATTTCAAATAAGAAGTCAGAGTATTAAAATCCTGACCTGTTGTCATCTTTCTGAGTTCTCTGCAACAGAAAAAAAAATTGCTGTATTATCTTTCTATAGTCAAAAAAATGAGTGAAAACTTAGACCTGGCATTTTCTGAGGGATGCTTTGAGCCTAAGGAGAGGTACCTTGATGCCAAAAAGGGTTGCAAACCACTGCTTTACAGTATGGTCCAACAGATTTTATTTAATAAAAATAAAGCCAGGAAGCAACCTTGCAACTGTCAGAAACCATTGCATCCCTGAAGCTGGCTCTTAATATAGTACATGAAAAATCTCCCCATCGCTGGTGTCACAAAAGGCAATTTTGTGATACTTATCAACACAAAAGGCCATCTGCTCTAGCTTTGTCAGCACTGAAAGTCCACCCTTTTCCAAGTCTTGTATCTCTGGAAATATTTGTTATATTTATTCCGAAACCAAAGTGACTGTCTGTTCCTCTTAAATCCTACTGAAGGCAAAATGCCACCGTGGAAAAAAACCCTCCAATATTAGCACCGGCAAGACAAACTGGTCTAGTTACTTGTACTAATGGGTTCAGATATGCAAAAATGTGTAGGAAGAAAATCTTTTAGTTGTTATTTTCACGGTCTGCATCTCAAAACTCTCCCACAGTTCAGCACCGATACTAGAAAATGTAAGGTGCAGGGAGATGAGACTGGAAAGACACAGAGAATTTGGTGCTTGAGTAGGAAACAAAGCAGATTTACTTCATTCCTTCAGCATTAAGCAGGAATCGGTGGAAAGTTCCAAGTCCTATCAGCAAAAGCCCAATATGTATTTAATTTCCATAGTCTTACACTACGGCAAGTTTTTTGTTGAAATACACAGAGGGATCGGAGTGATTTAATGATGAAAAAGAACACAAGTCGTAACTGCCCAAGGGGGGATTCTTCTTGCAAAGTACAGCTACAAGGGAACTACATACTAGCAGCGGGCAGCCTCTGATTCAACCGGCTATTGGCGCACACAGCCACACCAGCCTCCTTGGCACCCAGCTCCCCTTCTCCAACCAGTCAGGGTAACACTTACCAAAAAGCTCCTTATGAAATCCATCATTCACTCCACATTCCCCTCCTTGCAGCAGCCAGGGCAAACTTTTTTTACACATTGAAAGCTGCTACTGTTGCACTTCCTCGTCCTGATCAAATAAAGAGTTTCTGGAGTTTGATGCCAGCCCGGTCATCCATACAGCCTGTCTCAAACACGACACCTCCCTTTGTTAATGTTTCTCCAAGTCAGAGACATTACAGGACTGTTGTTTTATGATTTAAGTGGGTGGGACAACTTCGAAGGCAATGTGCCCGAAACAGGTTATGCAGGAAGCACGTTTTAAGATTTAAAAGAGAAAGAAAGAATTCTTTGCCTCCGACTCATGTCTTGGACTCGATTCAAAGCCTTGCGAAGATATGATGCTCACACAGATTTACAAGGCGACTTGCAAACAGCGGATCAATGTGACACTGGAAGATCCAGGTAGCATTTTAGAATTAAGGGGGAAGAGAAAACACCTCACAAGATTGGAGATGAGGACAAAAATAAGCAGACTAACGAGTTGTTGGCTCACTTTTTGATACCACTGGATCCAGTGTCAATGTCTGATTGATTTCACTGGAATTACTCGTATTTATATCTACGTAAGCAAGAGTAGGATAAGGGCGTTGGCCTGCCTGGAGTTAATGTGTGAGAGGTAACTTTCAGTAGTCATAAAACAATAAAAGCATTACCACATATATAGCAGAAACTTCCATCGGAGCATTGTCTGCACCTCCGAACGTCACTATTAATCACCAGTCACGTAATTATTAATACTGGTATAATTATTAATAATTACGTCTCACAACACTGTGAAGTGCCAGCATTATGTTGTTATATGCACATTATACACAGTTCACAGGTAGATCAACTGAGGCACCGGAAATGATACAGCTTTGCAAGTCTGTATCTGCCTTAGAGGTTGCCACAGTGCAGTTCATCATAATATCTAAGTAATAATATCTCATGCCTGCATGGAAATGAATGCCATGTCCTGTAATATATATATATTTTTTTTTTTAATTTAAATAATGTCACCATGCTGCATTAAGACAAAATTGGGACCTTTTGATTTTTATTTCTGAAAAACTAGACAAAAGACGACTCCAGAACATCAAAGAATCTAACAAGACACCGGTTTATGTGTAATTTCTGTCCCTAGTCTATAACATGTAGAATAAGTGACTGGAAACCAGTTCAAATCTGTAACACAACAGAAGTTCAGTGCACATAAACTGCTTTCAAAGTGGTCAAAACCGATTTAAAATAAACCTGGATGGATGTGGTATCAGACTTAACTGATTTAGGTCACATTGGTTTATTGAACTTCTATCCCAGATCCCCTCCAGAGTCAAGTTAACTCACAGTCCCCCAGCATCCCAGGATGCTTTGCACTTCCCCCACAAACCTTCCCCTTGCAGGCGGGCAGGCTAGACTTGGCCCAAGCTGTCTGCACCAGGAGAGCAGGAAGACATGCTCTAGTGCCTTCTGGCCTGGGCCACTGCAGGCATGTGATGCATTTCCTGAATCAAAAGTGAATGTCTGTTCACTTGCTTATTGGTTCAATCTACACAGCTTGGACTAACCTGCAAAGATTGAATCAATTCAGCCTTCAACTTTTTGACTGTCTGTACTTAGCCATAATGTCTGGGGTAAAAGAATGCCATATAGCATTTCAATAGGTCCACAGGACAGATTTTGTGCCCGTTTCTGAGATGGGAGTGTTGACTCGGGAAAACCCTAGTTAGCCAACCAGAAAAGAGCATGACCTATCATACCTGACAAACCTGAGTGGTCCACCCTTGTAGATGCTGGAAGAGGAAACTGAGGTAGAAAAAGAGATTAGAGCTGAAAGAAGGCATCGCCTCCTTTGACAGACATAATTGTTTCAAATGAACCTGCTGCTATTATCTGCTTCTTTCCTGGCAATGCACCTTGTACACTCGCATGGGGAAACAGTGGGAAAACAGACTGCGAGAGATAGGATTTCACAACTCGGGGCTAGTTTTCACAACCGCAGAGAACATGAATGTGCGCGACACTATTTGTAGGAAATTTTCTCTTGATAGCACATCTGTCTGTATGTGGAATATCTATCACCAGGGTTCCCAAGGAAAAACTACTGCAACAAAATAAAGTAATCTGCCTAATCTACCTCTCCGTACCCCGCATGCCTTCTCTGCGCCGCTTCTCACCACCCTGCAGCAAAGATTAAGTCACAGAAGCAGTTCTGAGCTGCCACGTTACTAAGACTTCCTTATTTTTACAAAACACACTCTGGGGCACTGCAAACAAATTGTGGTAAATAATTAAAAACCAGGTATGGTGTAATTGTCAAAGTAAATGAGGAAAAAAAACCAGTTGTTGATGTGCTACCCTGGCATTTCTTTTGACTCAGGTTGTTTATCTCCTCCACGGCCAAATTCACAATGGATCTCTCACATCATTTGGAAGTATTATTAGCCCCCATGACTGAAGGGGGACAGTGTTATCAAGATATTAAAACTGACCAAAACCTACTATGACAGCAAATGAATTCAGGAACCAACAGCTCTGATGGTCCATTTGGGAAGTATTAACAGGAGCCAACACTGAGTATTGGTAGGCCAGCTTTTCTGTTTCTATACTGCACTTATCACTACGGCACTAAAGCATCAAAAACTTTGGGACTATCTTTGAAACAGAGGTACTTCCTCAAAAGGCAGCCAATTAGTGTATGCATAAGAAAGCAAGGTAGGTATTTAGATTTGTCTGAGACCAATTATGTCATGCATCTGGAGACAGATCAAGTGGTATTTAAAGAGTCATTCTTCAAATGCTTCACACACTAGTAATTAATATGCACTCACAAAGGAGTGGTATCTTCTGGCGCATTGGGATCATGTTGCTCCACCTGATGTCCCACTATACAATTTCCATGGTCCACTTACATTGGTTCATTCAAGCAATGTGTTCAGGGCAAGAATCCAACATATTTTCCCTTGCCAGGTTAAGGTCCCTTGGAGTTTTGTCTACAGGCAGTGGATAATCTGCAATACATTTAAATTCTGCTTTGTCCTGCACTCAGGAGTCACCAGAACAGGCCCTTTGTATAGAAAGTTCTTGTCCTTGAAGGACCAGAAGCAACTCCCACCAAAATCAATGAGACTTTGATTTGGTTGCAGTTGGACTGAGCCTGAGTTGGGGGGCCAAATCACTGTTCAACATTACAGAACAAGGAAGAAGAGCAAGAAAGAAGTGAAGCGACCTGCCCAAGGCCACAGAGCACATCAGTGGCACAGCTGTGAAAGGAAACTGGTTTTCTGAATCTCACTAGATCACACTGCTCCTCTGATGTTGCCAGATTAATGACGAATGCAATGCCATCCCAGGACGTGTCACACTAATGCAGGGCTTGTAGTCAAAGATCTTTTTTTCCATTAAAATATTTAACACCACGGAAACCCAACCAACTTTGGAATGACCCAAGACTTCGACTCTGGATGAATCCCAAAGCCATATATTAATGCTTTGGCACCTTGGGTTTACACTATCTTTCTTTATATTAATTAATATTACCCAAAGGTAAAACAAGTGATACTTCACACAGGGATTCATTAGCATTTTCATTGGGTCCTGGCAGATGCAATCATGGAGCCTCTATGCAACCAGCCAATGTGTTTGTTGGGAAAAGCGAACCATGAATCATCTCCTGAGATGCCCTGTAGCACCACCATGCACGCCACAAGATTTAGCAACACCGACACCAGAAGCAGCGGCCTGTGCAGAATATTGGGAGCAGACCATATAGAAAGGTTGGACTGGAGACATGATGAAGAAGACTGGACACTGGTGAAATGTGTATGTGTAGGATCTCTGGTCTTCTCCTTGAAGAAGGCCAACATCAGACTGGATTCTCCCCTTAACTGCACCGGGACAAGCCTGGTGCTATTCTCAGAGCAGATTCTCTAGCTCCAGTGGGAATTGTGCTTGAGAAAAGACTGCCTCCATAGCCAAATCCATCCTGCCCCAGTCATTTTAACAGGAATCTGCTTTGATGTCACATATGCAGCCTTGCCAGTAGGAAAAGTTCTCACTAAAATACAAAAAAACCCAACCTCCATCACAACAAAAATATTTTAAAACCTAGCACAGTCATTTTCTTTGCCTTCATTCTTCTTTTCCTTTGAGTTGCCACCATTGCACAAAGTGAAGTGTACTTACAATCCAGTCCTGGCAGCATGAAGAGCGGCAGCACTCCTTTTCTCCACGCTTTCTGCTCAGCATCAAATTGAATCAATTGAGTTCCCATTTGCAAGCAATCAAGAACACATAACACTAAATATGCCTCTAATCCTAGTCTCCATGAATCATGCCCTCAAGGATGCAGCAGACTGATAAATAAATTCCCATAACTTGTCATTTGTCAATGCCTGCTGTTTGTATTCCCCATTTGTGGCCAAAAAAGAGATACTTTATGATTGCTGCAGGAATAAGGAGAAAAGTAATTAACAATAATACGAAACGAGGGGGGAGGGGGGTGGGGAAATGGGTTCCACACATTGAAAACTTCCATCTCTTACATTTTTAGAGCACTGTTGATCCCAAAAAGGTTGGGATCAAAATACGTGGGAGTTATTTTGCTCACCACTGAAATTCAGCCACTCCCAGAGTGGAATCCTCCTCGAGGCAGACATCAATAAGTATACAACGTACTACTGAAAAGCGGGGGGAGTATGATCAACGCAGGCCCCAAAAAGAAAATATACAAACCATCATTACGTGGGACATGACGGAGCCACTCTCTCTTTTTCTCCTATTGCTGGTAGAGTTTCCTTACCTGAGGTAGATGGAAACAGCCTTTTGGCCTAGATTGGTGATTCTCAACCAGGATGCCAAGACATCCTTGTGCGTCTTGAGATCCTTTCAAGAGTGCCATGCGATGTTGGCATGGTTAGGTGTTCATAACCATGATTCACAAGATAAATTCAGAGATTTCAAACAAGAATCCATAGTGTTAAAAAAAATTCTGACCTGTTGTGGTCTTTCTGAGCACTCTGCAACAAGAATTGCTCTATTATTTTTCCGTAGTCAAAAACCTGGTGAAAATTAAGAGCTGGCATTTTTGCGAGGGCTACATTGCATCTAAAAAGGTTGAGAACCACTGGCCTAGACGGACATAATACAGCAATCCCTGAGTTCTAGCTGATAAATCACCAATTTTTTCAACTCTCCTAGGAAACACAACTTTCTCCCCCACAATTTATGTGGAATTCAAGGTGTAGCCACCTGATTTATAAACCTGTAACCACACAGACATAAGGGGAGCTCATATCCAATACCGCTTCCTCCAGCTCTGGTGGATTCATATTAGTTAGGCCATCCGAGAAAAGTTTTTTGTAGCATTGCTGAATTGCTACATGAGAAGCAGCTCAGCAAGCGGCTTGCTGAATCATGGGACTGATTCAGCAACCTACTTAAGCACATGCTTATCTTTAAGCATCCTTATTCAAGGCAAGGCCTGTCTTCTGTGAACATAAGCAAATGGCATCAGTTGTCAGAGCTATTAACCCATCATCATTCATAAGCACTACATTCTTCTATATTTTTTTAAGGGAAAGGATTTTTAAGGATGCAGAGGTTTGGCTTCTTAATTTAGCAGTTGTCATTTAAGGAGGCATAGAGGGAAGGGGATGAATTAAATAAATAAATATACAAATAAAAATAAATATATAAGAATATAAGTATAGCCTTAAGGTTTCTTTAATTCGCATTCAATGGGCAAACAAACCCAGCTCTTATTTGCTAATGCTTTTCATTTTGTCATTTGATTCCATTATGGTATAATTGAGTGGATGTATCTTCCCACTTGCTTCAAATTGATCACAGTTGTTTGTAACTATTGGGGCCATTACGAAACAGACTATTTCAGGCCTTATTTCATAATCCGTATCTGAATTACAGAGATTAATGCTATCAGACAATAGTGTGGGCTCCTTATGCAAACTACCTGTAGAGAAGAAACCTATTTAAAAGGTATAGTAATATTCCAGTCACACTTCAGTATTAATCACTGGAGCTGCTTGAACATTTCTAACAAAACGTTTTCTATTAGAAAATGAGGTTGGGTTAACATATACGTTTTTCGTAGCTACAGCTCCACTTCAGACAAATTGCCATTCAGAGATGCAACCTTTCATTTCAGACCAAAAAGTTAAAGTAAAATATTCGAAATTTGGGGACACAACGAGTTTTTGTTGTGATCAAAAACATCAAAAGCCAACATTTCAGCAACTTTCCAAAGAGAACTTCATTATGTGAAAAGTTTGCAATATTAGCTCTTTTGTACCAATTCAGGCAAAAAAGTAATCTCAAAATACTGCCATTTACCAATAGAAAAAAAGTTTTCCCATCAGCTCTACCGATCACATAAACTACAATGATCTGCTTTTTGGAAGGAGAGAAGGAGCATGAACAATTCATTATAAATAAACTAGAATAAGACAGAACTAGAACCTCAGACAGACTACTGCTAGTGGTATAAAATAACCCTACCAAGAGCCTTTGACATAGACAAATACATGGACAAGACTTCTTGTAATAAAGTTACAAAAATTGCATTTGCTTAGAATTGCAGTTGTCTGTATTCTGAACTTTGCTAGTGTAACTCAAAAGTCACAAGCTTTGTATTATCACTGTCAAGAGCCGAATGGCCTTTCCACAGTATTTCTGGTGACTATTATGTTTACTGCAAAAGTCGTGTAGATAATAATATTAAAACACATCGAGATGAGATAGGCCCAAATCCCATAGACGTGGGCCCCTTTAAATTGGAGGGGAAATTTCAGTTTCTGATGACATCTTGGTGGCTTGGACCCCCTTTTAACAGCAGGTGGTAATAATAATAATAACAACAACAATAACAATTATTATTATTGTTGTTGCTATTATTATTATTATTATAATATTTGTGCTTAATTCTTAAATAGCCTTTGGATTTTAAAAGTACTACATATACTTAAAAAGGACACTGCCCACCTGGAACCCAGCCAATTCAAATAAACTAGCTCCAAGTATTTTTACACTCTACACTTACCTCAACTGCTGTGGAATTTCCTAAAAAAGCTAATTCCCTGCTTATAAAACCTCTCCCACAACGCACTTGTCATTGCTCTTTAATATTCATACTTCCATGTTTCTCTCTTTCTTCTCTACCATTCCTGATGGAGAGGAACAGCCGTCCTGTCTAGCACATCTGGTACTTGGCTACAAATCTAGGAGAGGCTGTTTGAACAGATGTAAAGGAGGATGCACGAGCGCGGCAAAAATCCTTCTTGGAAGAGAAGGGGACGTTATAAAATGTAAACACCTACAAGAGCCGTCATCCTGGCTGATGCACTGTGCCCCAAGGATGAAGCGGTGCGGCCACCCTGAGGCTTTCCTCTCTGGCTGTTCTGAAGACCTCGGTCTCTGGCATACTTAGAGTAGCTGCAGGGGACATCTCAGGAGAGGCCTCATCATGTCAGGGTAATCTCAGATTTGTCACATGCAAAAGGGAAAAGGTGTGTGGGACAAATGCCAGGGCAGAGAGCCTAGACCCACCTCACAGCGTCATCTCTCCCCCATGCTCCTACCTTTCCTTGGCTTGGTAGCTAACTTCCAGGAAAAGAGAATGCAGTAGTTGGCACCTCTTGCAGCTATCGTTTCAGGCTGCCTGCAGACTCAGGCAGACCTCACTTATGCATGGGTCATATTTACAAGGTGCTCTTGGAGTCCATGAAAGCAAGAGCTATTATTTGTTAAATGAAAGCTGAGATTTGTGTTGCGACTCCACGGCCTAGGTCTCTCAGCATGAGCACATAGGCATCTGCCTAATTGCCTAACCAGAGCCCTGACTCCATGTCATGGCAGTGCACAACCCTGCATGCCTTTCAAACCACAACTGGCTTTGGACCATGAAATAACTTCACCTCGATTGTGCTCTGGTATAAAAAGTTAGTTCTTCATTAATCAGGAGCCTCCAGTCATTTTTACCATCTCTAAAGCCAGCTTCTGAGACCATCAGAATCAGTTACTAATTGATTTCTGATCTCCGCCTCTCTCTCGCCTTCCCCATTGTTTTAGATAATTCACAGAATTTGTACAGCTAATAATGCAAGCAGTGGGTAGCAGCCTTTGAAGACAAACATTGTGTTCCCGTGGACTTTCCCCTAGGGGATAGATATTTTTTTCTTAGGGATATGGATTTAGCAGGCGAGAAAATGAATCTGGTGCCATTCTGATTATTAATTCTTGCTACAATGCTTTGCATGTGAATGGCACTTTAAAAAAAGCAAGCAAGGCCCTTTGGAAAGTCTGATGGATCGTTCTTGGTCTGACACAACACAGATGTGCACTCGTTTTGTCGGTCCATGTACTTAAATGGATTATGGCAAGAATTTCTAGACCAAAGAAGTTTCTTAACTGCAGGAAGGTAGGCCAATAAATGCAACCGGCAGCCTGCAAAGACAGTGGTGACTCAAAGGGCCCAACCTCGGTCTGTCCTACGAACTTCAGCTGGGCCAATTGCTCTCAAAAGATAATGAAGTCAAGATGGAAATCTGCTCTAGAAATCAATAATTTTCCATGAAAAAAGGCAATCGGTGAAAAAAAAATTTTTTTTTTGGCTCGTGTTCAGTTCAAGGTGTTTGAGGTTTTAAGGGGGGGGAGGGGGGGCATATACCTATGAAAAGTTGGTTGTGAACAGAAATTTAGTCCAATTTATTGAACATTCATTTCTCACTGTAGAAAAATGTTTGGAGGGAAATTTACCAAGCAGTTCTCAGCTGTGATGGTGGGGGAAGGGAGTGATCAGCACCACGCAGGATGCAACCAAAAGCGAGGGAGAAATGAAATCTGTTATTCACCTGACTGCTTGACACTTCTATTTCAAACTACACTCGAGGGATGTGGCAATTGGCACTAATAACGCTTTCGGTTTTTGCCCTCCTCTTTAATTCTTGCCTAAATAAATACTTCACTAATGCACTAATCCTGGCTGCAACTGGAAAGCACACAGGCTAATTGACCTCATTCTGTGCAATGGCTACACTGCAGGCTTTTAGGTTTAATAGCTTTCTTTGCCAGGAGATGATGTCCTGAAAACACATATCTTTGCAAGGCATGACAGGAATATGGATCGGCTGCGGCACTTGAGAAAGCCTCAATATTTTCTCAGGTGCTTATGCAAAGCAGAGGCTCTGCTTTCAACAAACAGATTTGGCAGCCACAAAAGCTGGGAGAACTCAAGACCCAAGGGCCAGGGACCGAGACAGACAAAGCAACTTTCTCGCTCAGATCTGTTGTTCTTCCTCCTGAGGACGTCTAAGGGCTCAGCATATTGCAGGCTGAGTCGACTAAGTGCTATTTCTGCCCTAGATTCTGGTTCTGGATACAGGGTTTGCAAATGACCTACATCCTGCAGCTGGAAATTACAGCTCTTTTTCATGCCCATAACACACGCTGAGGTTGTAAACTCTTCTCGGTGCATGGGCAGGCGGAGAAACAGCGAGTCGGAGGAAATCAGAAACAGGGAAGGAGCAGAGAAGAAAATAAAAGTAGCCTGAGTGGGGGTTGTCTGCTCAGAAGAAAACAGATTTTGCAGAGGAATTAGTGAGTGCTGGCTGCTCGCTGTGCAAATCTTTCATGCAAACACACAAATGGCCAGATTAGATCTGACCTGTGCTCCATCTAGACTAGCGAATGCTTCAGGGGAAACTGCAAGTAACCTTGTCACAGGTTGATGGGAGCAGGGCTGCATACAGGGCTCCTGTGGAGCCTGGAAGTTCGGGGAGTCCCCTGCACTTGGGCAGCCCACGTTTCTGAGTCGGCTCTTGAATCCTGGGCTCATCCACAGCCCACCAAGTAAAAGGCAGAATTCCCCACCAGAACCAAGTCCGTGCACTGTCAAAAGTTCATCAAACCCCAGTGCATTTCCCCAAAACACTCCAGGTTTTAACTATCCCACTCAACAGGCAGCTCTGTACAAATTAGAAAAAGAGGACTTCACGCCCACTTGGCACGAGTACAAAAATCACAGGACATGCCAAGCCATGCTGAAGTCAGTTGGCGGGGTCTTATTTAGAGAGGCTCTGAGACGCTGAAGTTGGGGGCATTCAGTGCCTCTGAAGGTCTAGGAGACGGTAGGACACAGGATTCTTGCAAAAAAGACAGCTACGTAGAACCAAGGTGTTACAGCCCAGATCTCCACCAGGTATAAATCACTAGAGCTGTACACCAATTATGGCTCTGGCTGTTACATAATAGCTAGCTCGTAAAGAACCCCTTTATGCCACCGCTTTAATCAGAGGATTTCAAAACACTTTATGCACATTAAGACGCCAAAGTGCCCTGTGAAGTAGATGAGTTATTCCTGCTCTCATTTTATAGCTGTATAAACAGAGTAGGAGTAACCAGCATGTCCCAGATTGCACAGCAAGCAATGAGAGAGCAAAGACAATCCTGGCATCCCATATCATCATCCCCAACTCTAATGCTGCACTCTCTCGTTGAGTTGGAATTCAGCCCGGGCAGCGTGGCTGTCACGCCTATTCATGTGCAGTGTCGTGGGATCCCTAATGGGCACAGGGGAGAGGCACCTGAATGGGGACTTTCAGATGGACCTAGGGGAGTTAAATGCCCATTGCCCATTAGAATCCAGGGGGTCTGGGCAACAAGGGCCAAAGGAGAGGTAGTTAGTAACAACAGGTACTAAGTTAATGTGCCATAACCAGCGCTACTGCATATTAGTGCATACGAACGCTTCTTTGTGATGCTTAATGACTAAGTCTACTGCACATTAGTGCATTAACGTGCTTTTTTTGTGACCTGCTAATGCACAATAGAATTCGTCTAATGCGCGTTTAGCATCTCGGGTAGATACTCCCAAACTTACAAAGGGATTTCAGCACTTAAAGATGCAGATTGGCACCTTCTAGGGTTTTCAAAAGCACCTTAGTAAGGAAAGCACTAAATGATTACAAACTTGCTTAAATGCTTTGAATACCTCATTAGACTCTTTAAGTGCCCAAATACTTTTCAAAATACAAACCTTGGTATTTTTATTCTCCTCTGAACATCAGAGCATTTCCTTCTCTATTGGACCACCAAAGAATAATGACCCTCAAGACTTCAGAACAAGGAAGACAAGGCCAACCTGGTCAACATCACATAGGGCCCCTCCCAGTATCAAACACAGAAGGCAGCAAAGGCTCGATGCAGACCATGAGACTAATCCTACTGGAAATCACTTGGAAACTATCAAGGCCCAAAGGAGCTACCAGTCCTCCAAGAGTCAAATTGTTCCTAACCTTAAGCATCTGATGAATCAGCATAGGGTAACCCAAGTGACTGATCCAGATGTTACATATTACATATTATCTACTGGTCAGCACAAACAATTGACTTCTTGACAACACGGCATTTTAAACACATGAGTGTATTTGCTGTCAGAGCTAGGTTCAGCTGCAACCTTCTGCGTTTCACAGCAACATTATCTCGGTAAATGAAGAAGGGCATTTCTGTTAGTGCAATATCGTGCTGAGCAGTGAATATAAAAATGTCATATAGCTTATTTTCATGTCACTTCACTTTATCTGAATTGATGCACATACATTTGGGTTATAACAGTCCATTTACTTTTTGTGTGTTTGTCTGTAATGATCAGATAAATAGACCCATGCACTGTCCTAAGCTGATAAGCTCCAATTTTGCACTGAAAAAATAGACAGCACTGGGGGGATAACGGGATTGTTAATGATAGGCAAACACAGAGAAGTCACATGCTCTTGATATTCCACGAAATGCTGGGCGGGTTGCTTTTGCAGTGGTTGGGTGTTAAAGGCTGAACATCATCCCGATCACGTAGCATGAGAAACGAGAAAAAACCACGTTAGCTAACAGCAAAGATCAACATGAGTTTTCATGTCAATCAACACATTTGGAAAAAAACGAGGCAATAAGGGCGAGGGGAGAAGCTTTTAGGCTAACCCTCAAGCAACCTGGGCTCTATTTCTTAGTGCCAATCATTTCCCATCGCTGTGCCTCAGTTTCACCATCTCTAAAACAGAAATGATGATGTTTGCACCTTTGCTGCAAAGAGCTCTGAGATCTGCTAAGGAATAACACTAGATCATTACATCTTTAAAGAGGCAAGAATATGGACTGTGGTACCCAGAGGCTTACCCAGACTGAAGTGACTTGCCCAATGCCATAAATGAAGTCTGTAGTAGGACCAAGGTACTGCACACACATGTTCTCCAATATTCTCATGGATTGAACCCAGGCCCCTCTTTCCTAAACACAAGATTATCTTCCCTTTCCCTTCAAAGGAGAATTTGAAAAGTAATATTGCAAGACCATCTCTAAATGTAATCACCTATTTATTTTTATGGGAATTAGCATTTGTAGCTTACACGATTCCAAGTCGGAAATGAATGATGAAAACAAAGCAAAAGAAGTGACAGGCCACAGGTCATAAGAAACAAATCAAAAACCAAAAAAGCTAATAAACTCTCCTCCAATTCAGCGTGGGAGGCAATCAGCCTTTTTTTTTATTATTAATGCCTGGTGTTTCTAAAGCTTCCTAAGCCCCAACAAAAAAAAAAGAAAAAAAAAATCAAATCAGATTACCACCTGCAGTTTGCTAACAAATTGAATGCAGTCACATGGTATGTTGCTACTGAGACCCAGTGACCTCAATTGCAATGTATAATTTAGACAAAACTCTGGCATTGTGGCTTTTGCTTAGCTCCAGATGAGCCAGAGCAGTTGATTTTCAGCTCACCTTTCTTAAAGCACAACTACATGTTACATAAAAGATTTTAGAATCCTTTAATCTTATTGTACAGCAGAGCAAAGTCATTAATTGCCTTTTAATTGCCTTAATTACACAACCATAAAAATGAATAATCTGCAAGGAAACAGGAAGTATCTAGGCTTGCCAGTAAGGTCTGATCCTGCCTCATTATTTTCCAACTCTGAAAGCCCACAGCTTTGGTCATGCATATGAAACTTGCTCTTTCAGCATGTGTTATCACAGGATAACAGCCTACTATTGCAGTCAGGCAATGGAGCTGTTCCCTTAAGTCAAGTGCTAGAGGTCTACGCTTTGGAGCTGGAAGTCCTGGAGCTGGAGGGGAATAAACTGCCTTCCTGCTCCCTTCACGCTAGGGGGCCATGTCAGGCCGGTGTCTAGCAGGGGGCCGGGGTTTGGCCACACTCCCTCCACACCAAAAAAGCCTAGCAAGGGCTGCTTCCCCCCTCCCCACTTCGGGCAGACCCCAGCTGAGGTCTCTACAAGCCATGGTGCGGATTTATTCATAGATTCATAGACTGTTTGGGGCTGAAAGGGACCCTGCAGATCATCAGGTCCAGCCCCACCACTCTAGGCAGGAAGACAACTGGGGTTAGGTGACCCCAGTGAGGTGACTGTCTAGTCTTCTCTTGAAAACCACTCCCCAATCATGCTCAGGTCTGCCAGGCCCTGGCCTCCCCCTCCCCTGCTCCTGCCCCAGGAAGAAAGGGCTCACTCTAGTCCCACCTAGCTTCTAGCATTAGCCACTGCAGGCATGTGCCTGCATTTCTGGAATCAAAAGTAAATGTCTATTCACTTGCTTGGCAGTTCAATCTATGCAGGTTAGACTAACCTGAAAAGATTGAATCAATTCAGGCTTGGGCCTTTTTCAATATCTGTACTTAGCTCAGAAGCCTGTTAGGGTTTAGATGCAAAGGTAATAAAGTCCTTTAGAAACAGAGATAGGACAGACATACAGATATTAAAGAGCAACCAATTCACACCATCTCTTTTGGCTCAGCAGGCAGGTAACTGCAGGGGACAGCAAGGCTAGGGACAAACATTCAAAAAGCCTGAGCCTGAATTGATTCCATCTTTGCAGGTTAGTTTAACCTGGCTAGGCTGAACCAGTTTGTAACCACACAAACATCCCCTCTGGACTGAAGAAATGCCAGCACATGCCTGCTGTGGCTCAGACTAGAAGCCAGAGAATGATACAGCAGCCCTCCCTCCCTTCCACACTGCTGAGCTGACCCCGGCAGGACACTCTGATTAGGGAGCACCCCCAACCCCACCCCCACTGTTGATAGAGCATTTTGTTACACAGCAGAGAGTTACACAGAGAGCTGTTAGCATTTATCAGCCCATCAAACAAACAACAGCTTCCCTCAATAGTTCAAGCTCCTCTTAAACAACTTTTTCCAAGGAAGGAACAAAGGGACATTACCAGCTACCTGTTAATTGGCTCCGAAAAGCCCTAAGCCAACACTGTCCAGTTTGCCTTTGTCCTATCTCCCATAGCACAGACCATAGCCAGCATGTGATCTGCTAGCTAATGCTGAAGTGTCTGTGTAAGGCAGAGGGGACAGGGGAATCCCTACTTGAGCAGGGAGTGGGGGTGGGAGGGAGCAGGAGGAAGCCAGGCAGACACTGCTGTGCCTGCAAGTCTCTGCCAGAGCTCCAGCCAGGGGCAGAGGGGCGGGGCCAGCCCTGCTGGGCTGGAGCAGAAAGCAGAGCCCCACCCAGGGTTTCAAAGCATCAGAGATGCTAGAGGACTCGGATTTAACTTCAATCAGCAAGGGGTCTGAGACAGACCTTGCATAAACTGGTTTGACCCAAATCACTTAAGTCTGATACTACATTTAACCAAGTTTCTCTCAAACTGGTTTCAGCCATTTTCAAACTGGCATATGTGCACTGAACAGCTGCTCTGTTACAGGTGTAAACCAGTTTCTCTATCACTTGGAAACCAGTTTATGTGTAATGGCTGTCCCTAGTCCAAAAGAACATGGCCAGTATCCTATATCAGGCCTCACTGGGAACACAACTACGCAGGATCCCCCTCTATGTCCCTGCATCACTCCAGGCCCCTCCTCTGAGCAGCAGCATCACAGCTCACACAGGGGTCACGCAAGGAGATAATGGAAAGAAGGGTGAGGTACAAAATGTGGGCCAGAGGTCCACTGAAGTTAACAAACCTACTATACCCATGTGGGTCAATTAAAGCATCTGTGCCTACTTCAAAAGGGGTCGTTTGCCAGCAGCATCCAAACTACTAGCTCTGCAACTACTGGTCCTAGCCAGGGTTGGAAGCCTCAGTGCCCAAATACGGCAGACAGAGCAAACCTCCATGGCGTTGTCAGCCCAAGCAGGGCTGGAAAATTCCAAAGAGACCTCGTTAGTGTTTAATACCCAGCCCGGTCTCTAGACTGCAATAATTATGATGAGTTTGAACAACCTGCACTTTTCCCACAGATCAGATAGGATAACGTGAGGTTACTCGGTTCCTCGCAGCATGCACATGCCATTGTACTGCAACCGACACGTGCTTTCACGTTGCCTGAAGCCCGACACAATCAGTTCCAAAGACTGTCAGGCACGTTCTGCCATCCTTCTGAGACAGCTCAGCTAATCCAGGGCTCCCGTATTTATAAAGAGCTTGTATACATTTCAGCGACACCAAAACAAAGGCCCATTGTACTAATCATTGTAGGGGATTCTAAGTGCAATTATATCCCAGGGGTTCAGACTATATCTCACTGGCCTGTGTAAACATCCTGAAAGCATTAAGAAAGGTATACAGTGAATGCCATCCTTTTCAAATAAACCCAGGATGAAACATGTGGCAGTGCAGACTGAAAGTGTTGTAAAAAGAAACAGCATAAACCTTTATACTCCCATCAAGATTTTATTGGACTTACTGAAGTCACAGTGCAAAGTACGAACATTTAGCTGCTAGACTCACTCGAGTGTTGCACTTGCTGCGGTAATAACCAGCATCCTAAATAAAATACTGTTTTAATTTTGTACTTGTCTTGTTAATAAAACCTTCTGCAGAGCCATAGGGGGCAAAGAGAAAATTAGAAATAAATTATAAAGAGCTGAACAGCAAATGGCACAGAACTCCTCTCAAGTTAATATGTTACTAGAGGAAAAATGTGTCTGTGGCTAAATTTAACCTGCCTTAAAGATACAGGAACAAATTCTGCTCTTGCATATACTTGGCAATACTTGGCATTATGTATAAATCAAAGGGAAAAGATGGCACCTTAGCTCAGGTATTGAATTAGGACTCGGGATACCTGGATTCAGGTTCTGGGTCTGCCTTGGAGGAATCGTCTGTTGTTATGTGTATGTACAGCACCTTGCACAATGAGGCCTGTATCTTGTTTTAGGCCTCTGAGCACAGTTGTGTGGATCCTGGTTTTCACTGTTTAAAAATCTCAAATTCTCTGACTAAAACCCCCAAATCCATGATTAAAATGAAAGGTTACTATATATAGAGTTATCAGTTGGACACAAAATTGTATTAATATATTTACAGTTTTAACGCAATTTGGAAGCCTACCAGTGCCTCAATCACTATAATAAAATATATTCCAAATACCGATATATTTTGGCATTTGATTTTGGATTTTTCATCATGGAAGATCAGAGCTCCTGCTGCCTGCCTCATTTACCAAGACGCAGGTCCAGCTGCAGTTGTCCCCCACAATGCTTTGTGGTACTGAGCAGCCCTGATATCCTGTTGCCCCTCACTCTCAAGCCATAGCCCCCACCCCAGCCCTGCTGATGCCCCTTACTCCCTTCATACCCCCACTTGCTCCCTCATGGCAGCAGCTCTCCCTGTGCACCAGGACATGGTGGGGGAGTGGGGTGGGGTTTGTGGGTGGGTGTGGGGTTTGTGGTGCACAGCCCCCACCGCCAACAGCTCAGCAGCAGCAGCAGGCGGGCCCTTGGGATGTTCATGGCCATGGCAGGCAGAGCCCCCAGCAGCACGTGGCTCTGGCCGAGTCCCAGGGCCTGCCCACGCTGGCACAAAATCAGCCCAACCCACTGGCATACACCTTCGCACCAGACCAGGCCGGCTCCATTCCAGCATGTGCAGATCGCAGCACTGCAAGTGGGAGCTGCATGCCATTGGGCTGCACGGGCTTCATGCCTCCATGTGCAGCTTCCTGCTGGAGTGCTGGAACTCCCACATGGATGCACAGCGCCAACCAGCCTGGCCCAATGGTGCATGGACGGCAGCAGCAGCTCAGCACCTGTCCCAGTCTCCAGCACACTGCAGCATCCCCCGAGCTGCAGTGCTGTACTGTGGCCACTGCCTCCTCCCCTTGGCAGCGGTCATCAGGGCAGGTGCCCCAGCTGCTCAACACTGTTAGGCACCTGCCTGCCCATCCCCATCTCCAGTGGGGCACGGAGATACTGCCCAGGTTCTCCCATGCTGGCCTGAGAGTGCCCGCAGACACCTTCCCATTCTTTCAGCCCCCACCCTCACACCTCTCCCTGTCCCCCACCCACCCTGCTGGCTCTTTCCTCCCCCAGCCCTGGCAGGCACCCACTCCCACACCCAACCCACAGCCCTCCCCCAGCTCTGTAGGTGCCCCCATCCCCAACCCGTAGCCCCCCCCCTCCCCCCAGCCCTGCCAGAGGGGGCCCCCAGCTGGCCTCCAGTCCCCTGCAAGCCCCACTTACCCCAAAGGCACCAGCAGGGAAAGTGACCCTGAGCCAAGCCCCTGGCTAACTCAAGAGTCTCAGGCTCCTTCCCCGTACCCCTCTCTCCCCCCCTCGGGACAGGGCTTAGAGTTTGCCACCCTTTTTGCAAGAAGCTCTTGCAGGCTGGAACTCTGCCAGCCTGCAGAGAGCTCTTTGCAAAAGTGGTACATCTGCGCGTTTCTCCATTAAAATGAAAAATCCACTTTTTCTCTGTTTTTCCATGGGAAATGGAAAACCTGGCTCCCTGATAATCATGCATCCCGAATTCTGCAAGCTTTGAAAACAAGATCAGGGAATAAATTTGGATGGTGCCCAAAAATCTAAGACATGACTGAGATATTTACTCAAGTTGCTACAAGGTGATTAAGGCAATCAAGACTTGTAGTAGAGATATCTTTTATTAGACCAACAAGATTTTTGCAAAAAACAACAACTTTAATTTCAAGCTTTTGGGCACAAACACCCTTCATCAGGCATTGGAGAAAAGATTGTAAAAGTTCTCTTGGGTAGAAATGAAAGTTCATATTTCATAGGATTTCACAGAAGAGTCAATCGATGGAAAACTCCTCTGGGCAGTCAGTTCATAGCTGGTATGAAGCCTCTCACCTCCTGTGAGCATCTGTGATGATGCAAATTACCTTGATGAAGGGGTTTTGTGCCCAAAAACTTGCAATTATAGAAAAAAAATTTGCAAACATTTTGTTGGCTTATTAAAAGATATCATCTCTACTACAAGTCCTGATTGCCTTTTGCTCTAGACCAGTATGGCTACCACCTGGATCCCTGATATAAGGTGATTATATTTTTTTCCGCAAAAAGAAAGGTGACAGCAGCAACACTGAGCCCAACGTAGAATCCTGTCTGCTTCAGATCATGATCCGCTACTTGTCCTGTTTAAGAAAAAGGAGCGGCAGCAACCTGTGGGTCATTCCAGGTTTGCTAACCTCAGAAAGTCTGGAATTCTTGGCCAGACTCTAGAACATGGATAATCATCAGCCGTGAGCAATTGCAGCTTCAGCTGAAGCTAACCAGATGAAGTAACATATGGTAATGCAGCCCTGCTGGACTCCCTGTCGAGAAAACCCTCATTTGCACTGTGTTGACACAAGCTTCATTGTCATTTGGGAAGAGAATGTTTGTTATCAGGGAAGATCAGGAGGTTGTAATTACAACATTAACTGTTGTACAGGACACGCTCAATGTGGCGCAAAAATACTCTATACTCTGCTTTCAGGCTGAATTCAAACCTGAAAACTCAGCCTAAGATTGTCTAAAATGGCTTCTGAGTGAGTGTGGGCTCCGTTTCCAGAAAGTTGAAGGTAACCCACGTGGAGAATGAATGGCTTTCCTCTTTTTTTTCAAACTAAATGAAAACCAAGAGAAACTTAATGGATTTGCAGACCGAGTTGTGCTGTAAGACAGACAAAAATCAAAGAGAGGGACCTTAAAAAATGTGCCAGTCCTATTTACTAATATACGATCTTACATTGTGGACCCTGTGAAGCTGGTCACATTAGCACAGATGCACACATCTTACATGTATCCCTCTGCAGAGGCACCCCTGACATCTTTTGTACCCCTGAAAAATCCTAATCGAGCCTGGGCTATGGTTATTTCAAATACCCATTGTATCTTCTCAGAGATGCTTTTTGGAGATCCAAGTCACCGGAACTGGAGATTATGAAGCTCCAACAGCATTGCTCAGAACCTGAGCTTGAAAAGTGACCACCTGGATGACTTCCTAAGATGGTAGAAGTCCCTGTTGCCACATCCATCAGTTTAGGAGCTTTGGCTTTGGCTCTAAAAAGGCCACCTGAGTGTACAAATCTCTGAAATGAAGTTCTGAAAGTCAAACCATACTGAACTGGGGATGCTAAGGAGAAGATGGTGATATAAGGGAGTGTGGCAAGAGAAACCCAGAAGACACACCAGACACAAATTGGTTATTGATACACTTGCACAGTGCCGTTAAACGTGGTATCCACTGCACAAACATCATCCTGTCCTGAACAACTGAAGATCTACGCAAGACACAGAATGACACATACAACCAAATGATTTTTCCCTCAAGTTTTTTGATATTTGATTGAGGCAATTAACAGAGGAGGGATTGAAAAGCTAGACTTGAAGAACGATGGGCAACCCCTGGCTTGGTGGCTGGAGAAGTATGAGAAACCAGGTATTTATCTTTTTGCCTACCTAGGCATCGCATAATCCTTGTCACCATAGCATCAAGCTACTTGCTGAGTGAACTCATCAATCCAGGCAGGAGAAACCTCAAGCATCTGCCCTAGTCTGGAAATGTTGCATCCTGGAGTGGATGGAGTATAGCTGCCTTCACAGGCTACTCCAGAAGGGCTAATTAGTTGCTTATTGAGTGAGTGCCAATTAGCCCACCCCCAAGCTAACCAGCCCACTGCCAACAGTAGCTATGCAGCTTCTGGTTTAGGAGCCAGGCTGTGCAAAGCAGCACAGCATGCTCAACAGGTGGTGCTGCTATGGATATTGAGTTTATCATGGCCCTAGAAGCAGGTGGACCAAGAGCAAGAAAAGCAAAGAAATGGAACAATAAGGCAAAAAACCGTAGAGAAAGAACTGCTTGCACACAACAGCAAGGAAGGTCAGACAGCAAAACAAAGAACCGAACCAAATTTGGCTCACGATTTTGGAGACTACTATTCTCCTGTGTCCACATCTGGGACCTTTTGGTCCCTAGCTGAGAACAAGGTAGGCCAGCGAGCTGCTGGTTAACTTGTCTCTCTTTAATCACATGGCCTAGCACCCTGCCGGCCCCCTTTCCCATCCACATCACACATCATTCGGGCAGCACCTGCCTCTCACTTTATATACTGAGTTTATGGACCAACATAGGCATGGGTCAAACTTAGTACATCCAAAGGAGTAGCTGTGAAGGCAGGTTGAGATGCCCTCCTGGCAAGTTTGTGAAAGGAAAAATGTCTTTCAAAGGTAAAGGTAAATGTTAAAGGGCCAATGTTAAGGCAAAGCCAATGACAAAACATTTGTAGAGTGAGAGGCTTATAACAACTCATCCACACATTCGCAACCCACATGCCCCCAAACTGTCCAGTAAAGAGCTCGTGTGGGAGATTCTCAAAAAGGAGGTAATTTAATTGCAAAATGAGCTCTTAGGAGACTGCCAAGTTCGGAGCAGACACAGTTACAGGAAAAAAAATAATAATTTGAATTTAGGCCAAGTGTTCCTGCACAATGTAATACCTTCCTGAAACCATAAAATAAATTACTTCAACAATACGTTTCTTCTGGTTGAAGTAGAGACAACTGATCAAAACCACTGTGGTAACAAAGCTGGTCAAGTAGAGGAAAATGAAAATGTGAGGAAAACAAATATTCTTGTGCATCAAATGGGGCAGAACAGAAAGTTGCTATTAAAGATGTAAGAAGGGGATGCCTGATAGTTTGCTGGCTCTGTCTGAGTTTGCCACTCAAAGATAAGGTCTGAGATGCCGAGAGGTCTTTCTGGACTTGATGAAGCTGTGGTCATGGCAGAATTGAGAAGATTTTCTACTGCCCTCACTTAATAAAAATAAAGACCTTGTTTTACAGTCTGATGGTGGGAGGGCTCCAGGCTGGGAAATTCATATTTGTATCACTAATATCAAGTCATCTCAAAGCAGCCATATACAAAAGCAGCCTTTGGTGGATACCCTGTAGTATAGGGAAGCTACACAGCCCCCACCAGTGCAACACAAGGGCACTGGGAAGATGAAGAACATGTTGAGGGTGAACCAACTGCATGCGGTGGTGTCGCCTATGTGGTCCTGTATTGCACCAACTGTAGTAGTAAGAAAGGCAGCAGGAAATGTAACTTTGGGTCCCTGCGTGGCACCGGAATAGGAGCATCACAAGCCAACTGCCTACAATTCCCCACGTTCACGCAGGAATGAATCTGGGCCTCAGCACCTCCACCTCCCACTGGATGCAAGTCTGTTCCCATAAAAACCAACTGGCTTTTTAACTTCACTTGAAAGCAGGAGCAGATTCAATGGCTCCATCTGTCTTTGGTGATGTTAGAGCTACATTTTTGGGCAGGGACAAAGGGCTGGTTTGGCACTCAACCTATCTTCAAATGGCTTCAAAGCATGCCCAACTCTCATCCAATGTACATGCAAGAGTAGATTTGTCAGCCTGGCCCATACCTCTTCCTATACACTGGTTCCTATCTTGTAGGATACAGCACTCCCTCTCCAGAGAGAGAGAGAAAGACAGATGTGACCATGAAGACCTGTAGGTGCATTCACTACGCACTGAACCGTGAGCGTCCTCATCTGTTCCACTTGTCATCCATGCCACCAGGTAGGGGAGACTAACTGGGCCTTTGGGCCCTACTAGAAATGAGATTGGGAATCCATGCTCACTCTGAACTAATGGGGAAGCTCATGCCATAACTAGGAAATTGCTGTCTGAAAGTAAGCAGGGCAGCTGCCGTTGAGACGATGCAGCCACTTGTACAATGGGACATACCCAGCACCCACAACTCTCCTAGAAAAGCAAGGAAAAAAAAATTGCCCGTGATCTACTAATTACCAAATTAGGCAAAATAAACAGGAACCGATTTAAGGATGGGGCATATTTTCAGGAAGATTAGACAAGCCTCTGTAAATTGACTGTAATTTCAATGGGCAAATATTAGTGCTGCGTCTTTAGCTCTAGCATCAGAGCTCATTTGGAAAACAATGAACCTTTTTATTCCTTCTGAAGCGATCATCACAAAGCCAGAAAGAAAATGGTTTTTCTTTCCCCAAAAACCAAATGATTTTTCCCCCCCCACTATAAGCCCAGTCCTCCTTCTTAATTACTCCTGACATGCCACTCCTCATCGTATCATGATGTCCATTAAAAAGCTGGGATCAATACCCCATCTTTTATAGAGATCCACTGCTACTGAAATCAAAGAGCTTTTCTGCTGAATGCTACGTGAGCCAGATTAGTCCCTATCCCTCCGTATCTGTCCCGAGTAAGATCACTAAGTTTTGATGAGTGACACTTCAAGAGCAACGAAAGCCACATTCAAAACTCGTTTGTGACCAAAAATGTTATCTTCTTTACTGGAAGCAAAATCCCCCTCAGGGCTGCCTAGACAAATAATCTGCTACAAACAGCGACAGCCGTCAGGAAGTCTTGAGCGTCGGAGGCAAGCATACGCAGGGCTGTTTTCCATTATTTACTGACTTCCGCTTTATGAGACAACTCTGAGAAGACAAAGGTAGATGTCAGAGAAAGATGACACTGTCAGGGACACGGCAGATTGGCCTAATCTAGGCAAAATGCTATGCCTGAAGAAGGGTGTTTGGGCCCGCAAGCTTGCAAAGAACAATTTTTCCAATTATTTAGTTGGTCTAATGAAAGATATCACATCTACCCAAAAAACCTTGTCTGCCCTAAAAGATCAACATCCTTGGTCACTGTAAAGCAGTGCAGCATCACTGGAGTCAACACAGCTGCCCCAGTCTATACTAGATCAGGTTTTATCTGCCAAGCGATTATGTAGGCAGGTTAGCAGTGGACTGTAAGTAGGAGGAAGAATAGGTGACCTAGAACGGAACGGGAGGTTGAAAAGCTGCAGAGCCTAAACGCAGTCTACCTAAACTTGATCAAACACACCTAATTTGCTGGCTGAGGAACTGAAAGTCACCTGATCATACTGTGGTACCTAAAGCACAGAAGTAGAAAAGTGGAAATTTTGAGGGGAAGGGGGATGTAAGGAAGGATGGAAAAACAAATCAAAAAGGAAGAGAAAACTTTGAAAGAAGAAACTTGGGAGAATTTGTAAACATTTTTTTTGCAGTGGCTGGTAGGATGCCCTGAAAGAGGACAGATCTGACGTGTGGATAAATTACAGGGATTTCATAACATATTGTACATTTTTCTGCTCACGTAATCCCTGATGACTGATTGCCAGCACCAACGTGCCCATACATTACAACTTGGCTTTTGTAACACGCGGCAGTTTTGATGTTTTCCGACGGAAGCAAGAGGTGGGTGTGAAGGCCAAACACTTGTGTGTGCCAGAGCAAGGGTGCTCAACCTTTTTCTTCCTGAGGTCCCCCCAGCATGCTATAAAAACTTCATGGCCCACCTGTGCCACAACAACTTCCCAGCTCCCTGAGTGGACAGACCCCCTGAAACCTGCTTGCGGCCCCCCCCCAGTGCCCTGGATCCCCAGTTGAGAACCGCGGTGCTAGAGCACTGAACAAGGACTGAGGACACCCGTGTTATACTCTTGCCTCTGCAATTGGCCTTTTGGGTAAAACTGAGCAAAGAATTCACCTTCCCACTCCTCCCGTCCCCCATCCGTAAAGCAAGGTTAATGATACTGACCTCTTTGGTAAAGTGCAAAGAGAAAAGAATAAAAAAGGGCAAGTCTGCAGGAAACTGGGGATCTCTGCCCAGCTCAGTCCCTCATTCCCAGTTTGCTTTTCGGTGAGTTGCATGACTGCTCCCTCCCTGCCTCAGTTTCCCCATCTTAAATGCCCTACCTTATTTTGCAAGGCACTGAACTCTACAGCTGAAAAGCCCCATGTACTCCTATACATTTATACACACAGAGACACATAGGCATATGGTATATTATGAATATAAATAATGAAAGATTCATATACAAGGTATATACACATACATTCTTTTATTTATCTATGCAGGCACCCCATATATGTATAGCATCGCATCTACATGCATACAGGTAGACACTTAGTAGCATCATCTTTGGTTGAGTTAGTCCAGATAAAAATCAGCACTGCCCATTTAAAAAACCAACTCACTCCGGACCAGACATTTAAAGATATTTAGGCACTCAATTCCCACTGAAATCCATGAGAGGAAGGTGCCTAACTGCTGTTAAAGAAGTGGACCTTAATCCCTGGGAGTCTGCTACCTTGGTTACACAGCGGTATAGATTTCCAAACCTCTGCTAGTGTTAACATCAGCCCAGGGGAAGTCAAGCTCCAGACCTTTAGAGATTTGCTCATCACTAAGTGCAATCAATTGAAGCTTCCTGTCCAGTGAATACGGTAAACAAAGCAGAAGCTTTACTTTGCTTCCAGCCAGGATCCAGAGAGGAACTCTGCTCCATGTCCTTCTGCCTCTCTGGCAGCAAGGCCAGAGATGGAAAAAAAGCCTCTGCTGCTGGCACAAACACGTCTTCCTGCAACCCGTTCAGCATGCTGCTGCTACTTGGCACTGCAAACCGAACTCAGACTTGTGTGACTTGTATGGCCAGTCGCCACTCCTCCGGTCTCTCTCTCCATAAGCGCCCGTGAGCCGGCTCTCTGTGTATGTTCTCCAAGCACTCTATACCCCTGCTGGGGTATTATGAGATCGCTTTCTGGATGAGCCCAAACTGCACTGACATAGGCAGGCAGGCGGGCAGGCGGCAGGGGCAGTGCAGTCGCTTAGACTCGACTGAGCCACGGTTGTGCGCAGAAAAAAAAAAAGATGCCGTGGGGGAAACTCAATGCACTTGTTGTAAGTGGAGTGAATGTAATGCTCTGTTTGCAAAACCTACAGAAATATGTTGTAACTAGTGTAGACAGTAGCATAATTAAATAGGGATGAGCCACAACGGAGAAATACTGGGGAAACCTCACTAGGCCTTGACATTCACAATGGACAGCATTGGACGAATAATGCATCGAGTGCAATGTGTGAATATTCAAAGGAATCTTGAAATAAGCTTCTTCTGCTATATTATGCCTTCCGTTTCTGCAAAATTCTCACATTCACAATTCACCCTTAATGGGCTTGTGAGCACGTCCAACTGAAGAGGAGACCGAGGGGGACCTATAAAGCACTCTCATCAGTGGGCTACACTGAGATTGCCAGCAAAAAGGCAACAGGAATAGTTATTTTGAAGAACCCAGCTTCTGACTGGGACCTGGACTGAGACGACAGGCTCATTTTGCATCCAGCTCTGACAACCAGCCGAAGATGACTTCCTCCAGTAATTCAGGTCAAAAACGTCTTTAGAACCATCGCCTCATTGCAACTGTGTTCTGAAGAGTGTTTGGTGCCAACTATTCTTCAAGACAAATGGCAGATAAGACAAAAATGATGATGAAGCCCCAGAAAATAGCCTGAGATGAAAAATACTCTCTGATCCAAACAGGCTTGAAGCCAAGAAGCAGCAAGGAATGCATTTTGTCTGTTCTTCCAGCTACCAGTTCTCCCCCTTCTTCCACTGCATCTAATGCTTAACCCTCCCCTGCAACCTGCAACTTTGAACTTTCTTTGTGCCAGCAACAAGGAACACCTCGTTTTGCTTCATGCGAAGGGCACATACACACACCTAGGTGGTGACAATTGGTTATAAATTTAACCCACAGAGGACACTCTCCAGAAGTTAGCCTGGCTTTTTCGCAGAGCACAGAAACCATCCATCTTCGTTGCCCTAATACCAGCTCAGCATGTCATTTTGATCTTCATGCCTGGTTGGATACTTTAGGTCGAATCACTTGAGTTAAACAACAGTTTGGCAAACTAACATCTGAATATGCTATTTTGCAACCACCCAGATAAATACCAAGGGAATGGTTTTTAAACACCCATTTCTTAATTTCAAAGAGTATGGTTAACCTCTGCACAGAAAAGCCAAATCAAAGCCTGCGCCCTTAATATGGAGAAGCAGGACTTAGTGGTGCATTGGTGTAGCCATCTACAGAGGTGAACGTCATCCCATGCTAATCATCTGGATGAGGGCAAATTATCGCAACAAGGGGATGGATGATGGCAGATGATGGCATATGCCCTACAACTATTCTAATCCTGTAACATCTGGCTCTGAGTGTTTCATTTTCAAACTACCTTATAAGTATAAAATAATTCAACAATCTCTTCTAGTTAGGTCAATGTGCTTTTCACCTTCATTTTCTTCTTGTAGGAAGCAAAAGAATAAAATGACTTTACTTGCAGACATGGACTCAGCATCAGAGCCAACATAAATAACTCAGGGGCAGTGTACTGAGACCACTGGACCATAATGGCTTCTCAATCAGTGCTGGACAGATACTCAAAAGAGCTAAGCAGCTCCAGCTGCAGCCAGGATTTTTCTAAAGGCTCAATTCCCACTGCGGTATCTGAATAGGGGCCAGGTTTTCTAAGGAGTCCAGGCTTCGCAGGACACCACTTGGTTAAAAATCGGGCTCCCATTCGACCTTCCCAAGCTTTCTTAAAATGTTGTCACTGATGCTGAGTAAGCCCCAGTTGCAGTAATTATGTTGAGCAGGCCCTATGTCTACTCTTAATGTCTCAAGCAGTAGAAACTAATTAACTGGGGACAGGCTTTAGTGCCTGTGCTGCGTAGGGGTCAGTGCAGAGGCACTGCCTCAGTAAAAGCTCCAAGGAGGTTATGCCTTAGGCAAACACCATTCCCCCAGACTTCTCCATGCCTGCAAGGCAAGAACTTTATACCTTACCTGCTTAGCTGACTAAGGCCCTAGCTGCACAGACCTGAACGGTCCTGGGTCATGTCCTCCCTAAGGCTTTCCTAGAGAACATTTATTTTGCCTGGTGTCTCCACAAGGAGGTTTCCTGAACAATTCCTCTCTGTTTGCATGACCCTCGCAATCCAGCCTTTGTGTCGGGTGATTCTGTTTTAAACTGGCAGGTCTCAGTGCCTGCAACATCTGACAGTCCTTGCAAGAAATTCACTGCTTAGGGGCCATGCCATGGTCCCGGGCCCCGTTTTGGTTCCCACAATGCTAGTACCATTTCCATATTGCTTGGGACTCCAAGAAGCCTTTTTCTTCTCCCATCCCCAGTTTCAAAGGAACTTCCCCACCCTTTTTTGCTTGGCCTTCATTGGCTCAGCCAGGGCCTAGGAACCTAAAAGTCTGCGGATACTCAGCTCTCCAGCTGCAGTTCATTAATAGCCTGGAGACATATCCAGGCCATAATTATTGTTTAATGGCTTTGCTGCTCCCTTCTGAGTTTTATAAAATACATAACTATATTTAAATGGCATGTTTACAGCCCAGCCTGACATGCGGGATGCCATGGATGTGAACACCATTGTAATGAGCTAGGCAGCCAGCTGCAACAGAACAAGACAGAGATCCAGTGTCCGACCTCAGTGGCTTCTGGAAAACTAAAGAGAAGTCAGCATCTACCACATCAGCCTACTGCAGACTCCCGCATTGTCCCCAGAAGCATCTAGTGCTGGCCACTGCTGATGACGTGTTTTGGTGGACCGCAGGTCTGATCTTTAGATTGTAAGCACTTCAGGGCAAGGAGCATCTTTTTGGTCAGCGTTGGTAAAGGACCTAGCATACTGTAATTCCTAGGTGCTACTGCAGTACAAGTAACTAATAGCTCAGTATGACAATTTTGCTGCTTCCAGTCCTACAATATGCCAATAGAAATGTATATATACTTTGTACATGCGCCCTACTTCAGGTACCTACATGGCCCCTGTTACCATTGTTTCGGAGCACCCAGGGACACAAGACTGGGAAGGACCTCCAAGTCACGAAGTCCAGTCTCCTGCTATCCCAGGCATTGTATAACCCTTTCAGAAATGGACCATGCTCCCCCTTAAAAGTAGTTTGGATATTTGCCACTTGGAGCTTGTATTCAAACGTCACTCCTCTAATGTCTACAAGCATCTTTATAAAACCAGCTTAAGTTTATTCATAGCCAGGTAATCCCCACTTGTTCCTGTGCCAGTATTGTCCATCAAGTTAAGTCATTCTTTTTCTTCCCTGCTCTTTACCCCCCGATTAATTCAGAGAGAGCAATTAAATCCCTTTTCAGCCTTCACTCTGCCAAGATAAAACAAGCCAAGCTCTTTCAGTCTCCTTTCATGAGCTGGACACTCACTGGTGAGCTGGACGCTCACCTGCTACCATTCATAAAACTTATCTTTAATCAATATGGATGACCAGAAGTAAAGACAGGATTCCAGAAAAGATCTCACTGGTACCTTATACTGATACTTCCTTATCTCCCCCCTGGACATGCATATCCGAATACAGCCAGGATTGCTTTTGCTTTTCAGAGCCATGTCACATGGTGACTTAGTCATCTTGTGATCATAACTGTATGACCTAGCTCTTTTCAGTTTACCTCCATGTCTTTCATTATTCTTGCCTTCAGAATATGTTCAAAAGCCTAAAATGCTATTGATCTCAAACAGAGAGGTATATGGATTTGTGGATCATTTCCCTCTCTCCCACTTCTTGAAATATAGGTGCAATATTTGCTATTATTATTTATGTGCCCATTTTTTCACAATTCTGAGGGGGACGTTATCTGGCTCTCCCCAAACAGGAAGTTACACATACCTTTACATTTTACTTCCATCTCAGTTGTGGCAATCTCCCTTTCCAGATCCTCATTCATATGGTTCATCCTGCTTTGGCCTCCATCTTTAACCTCATAATCTTTTCAGGCATTTATCCTCATAAGCCTGCTAGAGAGGGAGGTGCTATTATCCCCATCCCATTTAATGGATGGGGAACTGAAGCACTGAAAAGTTAAAGGACTTTAACTTTCCCCATCCCATTTTATGGATGGGGAACTGAGGCACTATGGGCCAGTGGACACATAGGAAATCTGGGGCAGAATGGGAATTTGACCATGAGGCTCCCTTGTTCTAGATACTAGTACCCTAGCTGCTGGGACTCCCATCTTCTTATTTTATAAATCCAAAACACCTCTGGACATGCACACTTCAGACAAGTAAAAGAAAGTGATCCTCTCTCCTGAAGATAACTGCCTGTTGGTTTCAGTGAAGTTACACGGATATCAAACATGTTGGGGACAGAGGGTCTAAGTACGGACAGTCAAAAAGCCCACGGTTGAATCGATTCAGTCTTTGCAGGTTAGTCTAAGCTGCATAGACTGAACTAATAAGCAAGTGAACAGATATTCACTTTTGATTTTGGAAATGCAGCTACATGGCTAGTGGCCCAGGCCAGAAGCCGGGGGATGGGGAGATACTAGAGCACACCTCCTTGCTCAGCTGGACCAGACAGCTCGGGCCAAGGCTAGCCCACACACTCTGTGAGAAGCGGTTCGCAGGGGAGATGCAAAGCATCCTGGGATGCTGGGGGACTGTAAACGGTCTATAATATGCACTGAAGTTCTGTTGTGTTCCAGAGTTGAACCGGTTTCTGATCGCTTGTACCAGTTTATGTGTAACTTCTGGCCCTCGCAAGGGTGCTAATCAATAGGAAACACTACTGAAAGCATGGCAAAGATTTCCTCTTTCAAATCAACTCAAAACCAACAGCTGCACCTTACCAGCTGTCAGTTTGTGGGATTTTGGCAAGCCAGCTCTTCCACACACATTCAACTGAATTCACCTTGCACTCGGAAGCTCTGACTGGGTTGTTTAATGGGATGACTTAACTTCCTCGAAAATGCTGGTTTGAGAGGCAAGAAATCCCAGTGCTGTGGGAAGAGCCATCCACTGCTAGTCACTGCCTCATCATTCAGGCAGCTGACCTAAGTTACCACGTGTCCTGCTCCTTTCATGTCAGACCTGGTGAGATGACCTCAAATGAACCTTAAGGTGAGGAACCAGTAATCAAACTTCATGCGGTAAGAGCAGGGAGAAAGAAGGGAGGAAAAAAGGTAGGCAAAATGTATCCGCACATACAGGATTTATTTCCTCCTACAGCCAAACTAAAACTCTCCATCTTGCTTCCTTATTAAAATAGTGTATTGTTTTATTGCCTATGAGGGTGCCGGGGACCTCACAGTGTAACCACATTACAGTGGTTACAGCTTGCAGTCAGATCTGCGATAAAATTCAGCAGAAGAACAAGTAAGGCATGTCTACATGCTGCCCTATGGCAACGTAGCGACATGCTACATTGCTATATGGTCCACACATCGCCAAAAAGAAGTGCTAAAGCACGGCGCCAAAGCAACGTCACCATACGGCGATGTGTGGACATGCCCGTAGAGCTGGAAAGTAGGAAGAACTGATCCTGCACACTGCAAAGAACAGAAACCTGGACAGATTTAGGAGACCTGGTTCCTGTTCCCAGCTCTACTCCTGGCCTGCTAGAGTGCCTTGGGAAAATCATGTAATTTCACTGTGCCCCGGTGTCTCCATCTGCGAAATGGGGAGAACGATACTGTCATCTTTTTGTAAAGCACGCTGGGTTCTCTGGATGAAAAGAGCTAGGTATTGTTTTTATTCCTCTTCCTCCTGCTGCTCATTCACTGCAGATATGAGGAGTCATTTAGTCTAATAGAGTGTAGACATGTACACAGGGACCTAGAAAAACATTTAGGCAGAGATACTGATAACTGTATGAATATATATTTCACATATACCTCTTAGCATGGGCTATATAGATGCAAAAACTGTGTTCTTGCAGCCAAAGTGGGGCTTAAGAAAGGATTTGTATGAGAAAAATATGCTAAGCCATATTAGTCTCGTTAAACTAGAGGCACCTCTTACAAAATGCTAGTTCTTAGTTTTTACTCATGTTTTGGCTATGGGGAATTAATCTAGCATTTTTTCTGTTGCAAATAACTCAGAAAGACCACAACAGATCAGAATGATTTGAACGCTATGGATTCCTATTTGAAATCTCTGGGCTTATTGTGTGAATCGTGTTTGCACACCTAACAGTGCTAACGTGCCACTGTACTAAACAGCCAGAGCCAATGGAATTACACATTTTAAAGAGGAAGCAACATTAGAATCTGGCCCTCTGGGTTTTTTTCTTGTGTCAAAAACAGCCCAGCAATTTCAGAGCCTGCACCTTAATTAAAGCCTCATTTAAAAAACAAGGAATGCATTGTGCTTGAAACCCAGCAAAGTAATGCACCAAACAACCAACACAAAACTGTTCACAGCCCTGAAAATACTACTTGATGATTGAAATTTAAAGAAAACATTTGAAACGTGGCTGGCAGAAGTGATCGGAAATCATGGTAATCCCTCTCCTGAAGCCTGTAAGGGTTGTGTATCACTCCACTGATCCTTGAGGGATAAATGTGCTCCTTTGGGAAGGCAGCACTTCTCTTCATTTATACATCCAAGCTCATTCTCATTGTGAGTATATTGAAACAAAATGCAAGAGAAAGGCAACTTCTAGCAGGGCCCAGCTTTGCTATGCAAGATCAGTGGACAGATTTTGTCTGGCAAAGTCCACACAAATAATATCACCCTTTCATTGCTGATCCTCTTATAGCTTAGACCTTCTCGGAGAAATTGGATTTCTTACAAACTTCCTCCTAGTGAGCTGAAGGGCCTCAAGGGCACCGATACCCTTGCTAACACACTCTAGCTTGACGCTGAGCTGAATTGCCACCCAAGGGTATGTGGAAGAACCCAAAATATAGAGGATGACAAGTCTGATGTTGGATGATCTGAACCACACGTGCTGGCTGAATTTCATCACAGGTCATTTAAGGCAGTAGTATATCATACAGAGTAGCCAAGCCTTACATACCAGGTGCAGTGTACGCATCATGGCACCTTTAAGCAACAAAGCAGAGAAGTCTTTCCATGCAGGATCTGTGTTACATTCTGCTCCTGACTTGCAAAAAAACCCCACAGAATCATAGCAAAGTACGGCTGGAAGGGACCTCATAAGGTCACCTAGTCCAGCCCCCAGCTCAAGGCAGGATCATCCCTGACTAAACCACCCGAGCCAGGTGTCTGTCCAAGCAGGTGTCTGCTTTTGAAAATTTCCAAGCGGATTCCACAACTTCTCTGGGCCATCTTTTCCAATGCCTGACCACTCTCATAGGCAGAAGTTCATCCTAATCTAAACCTAGCCGAAATTTCCCCTGCTGCAGCCTTAGTTACAGTCTGCCCATCTCCATCCTCTCTATAAGTACCCTTCAAGTATTTGAAGACTGTTATCAAATCCCTCCTCAGTCTTCTTTTCTCTAAGTGAAATAACCCTAGTTCTTCCAGCTTTTCCTTATAAGACTTGCCTCCCAGGCCCCTAATTATTTTTGGCGCCCTGTACTGAGCTCTTTCCAAACTGCTCACATCTTTCTCGAAGTATGGGACCCAAAACGGGACACAGGACTCCAGGTGGGAGTCCTGAATAGAGTAGAGGAATCACTTCCTTCACTCTGGTGCAAGGCCCTTCAAAGCATACTCCACAAAGTCTTCAAAGTGTAGATTATATAACTGGAAACATGGCAGAAATTCTGGAGCAGAGGCTCTATAAACCAGCACAGCAGCCACCCTGCTGCCACTACTTCTACCTGCATTAGCTGGTGCTGGTGGGTTTATTTTTCTTTCTACTCTTCCCCATTCCCTTTGGGCAACTAACATCCACAGAAGTGCAAGAAAAGAATTGGCCATGCACTCCCTCATTTCTATAAAGGAGTGATTTCTGCCTTTGATTTCTCTAGCAGGTCAAAATACAATTCCTTTGCTAGAAGACTGTCTGGGCAGGGACTGAGTATCTTCTGGATTTTTGCAGTGCCCGGCAAACCAATAATGAACCTGACCAGTGTGACTGCAGCATTGCACAAGATCTATGACACTGGGATACCTTTTCAGACAAAAAGATCAGATGCATCTTTTCGCTCTGCTACCTATGGTGAGTTAAACCAGTGCAGAGCAGAGACACGCAGCTAGTCCCATCATAACTCATTGCAATCAGTTTGCACAGCTGCAAATGATAGCCCAAGGGACAGCACAATGCAGAATCAAGTCCAGAGACTTCTGGCAGTCCCACTCCATCACAACCGATGATAGCTGAACAATCCCTTGGCTAAACTCCAAAATCCACCTGCTTCTCTTCGAATCAGGAATGGCCAAATTGTAATCGTTCCTTTTAAAACATGGATATCAACTGGCTGCAGTTTCCAGCCCTGGAGCTGGGCAGCACATGGACAACACAGATCCTCTCACCAGCCCATCAAGACAGCCTGCATCTCTGTGATTTGAGAGAGGATGCATTCTCCAAAGAACACAAATAAAACATAAAGAGCATGATCAATACTGTATCATGGCTTACCTTCATAGTAGGTGGTGCAGTGAGTGGAGGCGATAATGGCCGTTCTGGAATGGCCCCATCTGTGCTGTTTAACTGCTCCTGTTTCCTGGAAAGCAAGAAGACAAACCACCTTAAGACTTTTCCCGAGTTACCCAGACTTTAAAGGAAAGACGACAGCCTAGGAAGGTAATAGGGAGACTTTACTGATCTTTTTTTCTTTTCAATCCAGTCCATTTTTCAATTGCATTAAAAAAAATACATCTTGTTTATATAAAAATACAACTTGTGGTTTGGAAAGATTCCTACCCAGCCCCGTTACTGAGCCAGGCACTGCCCCATAAAGTCTGTTTTGGGATTCCAAGCAAGGGGACTCGTACCGGCTGTGCGCGCTGCAGGTAGAGCTCATTTCAGGTAGGTCGCTCTTTTGGGATGGCAGGGTTCGATAGAGTTGTGTTGTTATGACAAAACTAATGCAACTTCCCCCCCCCCCGCCCCTCCATCTGGTATCCTCTGTTGACTGAGCAGTATTTGTTCATCTCTCTCGCTCTCACTCAGCAGCATGGGCCTTATTGACAGCAGGGCAGAGGTTCATCTCAGGTGTGAGGGCGTAAATGTAGAGTAACTCAACCCAATTAAACAGCGCTAGTCAGGGTTTCCACCAAGGTAAATAATCAGGGAAGAATGTGGCCCAATATGCAGATGCATGGCACAGGGAAGAAAATCACACACGCATGCACGCATGAGTTGGAGAACAAGATTTTCCATTGTGCCTGTGAATGCTGTGTGGACACCGTGTAACAGTGCATAAACCTGTTAGGGAAATACAGGCGCCGATTCTGATCTCCCTTGTGCTCCTTTTCCTCCCATTTCCTTTAGTGCAGTTACTCCTGAATTACGCACAGGGGAATCAGACCCATGGACCACAAAGCAGATTGAAGGCCCACATTTTTAACCCAAGTGTTTTCTGATTTCTTTCCCTGCTTTAAAGTCTTTCCCAGGGAAATTCATTTTCTTAGGAGAGTACTCATCCTCTACTAGTGTAAAGCAGCATAGATCTATTGTTTTCCATGTAGCTGCACCCACATATATCTAAAGCAGTAACCCTCAATGGATGGATGATGGCGATACAGTGGTCTCCATTACAAAGTCAACATTTACCCATGGTGGCCTAAGAAATGACTGTAGTACAGGACATGGTAACGTACTGATGATCACTACAGCTAGCACGGAGTGGGTGGAAATTAGACAGCTGCCTGTCATTCGTACCTTTGAAAAATCTCTCGCCTAGACCTGACTCCGTAGAACAGTCCTGCTTTTCACAGTTTGATATTAATGTGATTCTAGGTCCATAGTGTAAATTTGGCATAACAAAGTGAAGAATCAAGGCTGGTTCAACCTTGATCCGCTTCTCACATATTTGTCCACATAATTTTACATGAATTCATAATAATCAGCGGTACAGCAATGAATGCCAGAATGAGCACTCTAAATAAATTAACTTGGGAGTCTGCTAATGGAAGCAGAATTTGCAGGTTGCATGCAGTGAGAGCAACAACAACTTGGAGAACACAGAAAGTGTGTCTGCTATGTCATCTGGGAGAGAAATTCAGATTGTACAGGGCTGCAAGGGAAGCCTTTTCAGTCTTTAACCCACTCCTGCATCGCTGCTAGAGCTAGTCAACACTTTTCAGAGGAACCGGCTGCCATCTGCAAATTCTGCTTCATCAAAATCTAAGTGTTTAGTGGGAATATATCCACTTTGACACTTTTTTTTTATGATAAAATGATTTCCACTGACTGGAGAAGGATGAGTATTTCTGATGATTTCCTTTAGCAGAAAATTCCCAATTCAACATTTTTGAAAATCTGGAATTTCCACTGGGGCCAGAAATTCTGTTTTCTGGTCTGCTCTCATCTCCCGTGCTGTATAATTTCTCTTCATTTCAAATTTACCTCCATGTTTCTCTGTTGTTCTTGTTATTCACTAATTACCCACAAGGAACCCTTAATTTCTCTAAAACCATGTTTCTTGTTCAAAATGATTAACATGGAGTTAAAGGGGTGTCTTGTGACTAGGATGGCCATCATAGAGGACATTCCGGTTTTCTGCTACACTGTCCTCTATTGATACGAAACCCAACGCCTTTATAAAATAGAGGACGTAAAGGCAGCGGGTTTCATATCAATAGTCCCAAGTCAATCCCAAGTTCCAGTCTAGTATCTTTTTCTCTTCAGGAGAAAAATAGAGGACATAAAGGCATTGGGTTTTGTATCAATAGTCCCAGCCTAGTATCCCAAGTCATATTCCAAGCCCCAATCTAGTATCTTTTTCTCTTCAGGAGAAAAATAGAAGACATAAAGGCATCGGGTTTCATATCAATAGAGGACAGAGGACAACCAGGCTGTCCTCTATGATGGCCACCCTACTTGTGACTAAAGGTACCCAAAAAGTCTAAGTTCAATTCCTGGCTCTGCAACAAACTTCCCACATTGGCATGAGGCAGACCAGGTGCTGCGGGTAAATGCAATATGTTTTATTAGACCAACTAAATAGTTGGAAAAATTATTCTAATAAAAGACATCACATTTACCCACAGAACCTGGTCTGCCTATCTCCTTAGACCAACACAGCTACAATCAACAGCCCTGACACATTGCTGTGAGCCCTTTCTGTAGGCCTTGGTGCCTCATCTATAACTTCCTCACCGAAGCAAGGAAATGGTCAGAGAAGTCTGAGAAACTCTTAGACACTATAAGGGGGACAGAAGGTACAAGTACCTAGATAGAAACGTTTCATGAGAGCCTGCGTGAGCCTTTGAGTTGCTTACACGTTGTTCATGGCAATCATTGTTTCAAATATTTATAGCTGTGTGCTATGCAATGGCTAGCCCAATGTTTTTTTTCTGCCTGACTGAATCCTTCCTAGATCAAAAAGAGCTGGCCACGTGAACACCTGCAGTGACAACACTCCCCTGGAAAACACATCCTCTCAGGTGTCCACGTCTCCCTCTTTCATGGGAAAAGCTGCCAGGGGACATATGACCTCTACCACTGAAGAATGGTTTAGTGACCCCGTGGCAGAATGACACTCTGGAAGGGTACCTGGAAGGAAAAACTGCTTTGTGCGTATATGAGCATGTGAATATGGTGCAGAAAGGTGCTAATTAGCACTGCTACTTAGCCTGCACAAAACACCGTGTAGATATATTACACCTGGCCTTGGAGACAGTGCCGCGTAATTGATGGTTATTGGGCAACTTACCATGTAGTCACAGCCTCCGTCTCCCTAATGCCTCAGTTTCTCATCTGTATCAGAGGGGGAAGCAGTGCTTCCCTGCCTCACAGGTGTTTTGTGAAGCCCTTAAAGATGTTACAGTGATATCTGAGTAACAAGTCGACAGTGACATGGGACAGCACACCTCAAAAATGTTTGCGGGGAAAAAAAGCCGTATTAAGAAGCACTTCCCCAGGAAAGCAAACACTTGACGGCCCTTCTTTATTTTTAAGACGCACCATGAGAAATCCTCAGCTGATTACTTGATCAAAATGCTCTGTCTCTCTTTTATTTAAAAGACCCACTCTCTAATCAGACAATTAAATTGTCGGGTAGGCTGGTCATGCCAGATGCTATTCTGGAGTGGGGTCAGACGTTCGGAGATGTAATTCGGTTTCCTCCCATCCCTGCCAGGTTGGTCCCAGAGTAACTGGGCCAAAATATCCAACTGTTTATATTGCAATAACAAGCCCTTTGTTTCTATGGTAACCTGCTGTAAGATGGCAAAGCATGATAATATGGAGCGCGGTGATGTACTATGACAGATGCATCTAATGAGAGATTCAGGGGAAATATGGGTAACAGGTTCTCCAGGGATATGAACATTCAATTATGGTAATTTCCCAAACTTTGAAAGGTTTCTAACACAGGACTGCTGCCCTTTGGGGAGCTCTCAGATCAAAAAGAGCATTACATTACAGATGTCTGTGTATACAGCTGCTCCGTAAAAGGACTTTTGGAGACTTTCTAAATCTTTCCCTCAATGAAAGCAAAGAGGGCCTGCTCGAAAACCCATTCAAGCCAGCAGAGAGGCACCTACTGATGTCAACAGGCTTTGGATTGCACTCCCCATGATCATTTACTCGGCCTTTCGAATGGGATGCTATTTGTCAAAAGATGAAGAACAGCAAAGAGACAGTAAGGCAGCGGTTCTGCAGACCCGTGAAATGAGACACTGAATCTCATTCCCGAGTCCAGAAGACTGGCCATGCTGCAGATGTGACTCTTGCAGGAGTAAGGGGGGACACCAGCTGCTCCAACCCTTGAAACTAATTAATAGGAGACATCTACCCTGGTTATGAAGGGACTCGATCGAAAAGTCATTAAAAATAATCAGTTGACGTAAATCAACAGCATCTCCTCGGCTGCAGTGAAACTAGGCCGATTTGCATCCAGCTGAGAATCTAACCCAGGATTTTTATAGCGCTGCCCAAATTCTACCCACCAAAGCGCCAGCCGTGAACACCTGAGCAAGCTAACACTTCTGGTCGTGTAATAGCAGGTGACTCCAGTGGTAACTTTCCTAGCATCTTCTTTACGCCAGCTAGACACCTGCTAGGAATTATAAAGCCTGGAGCTGGAGTGTGGCGTCTGTGCAGATAACACTTTCTAAGGGTGAAAATTGAATCAATACCAAGAGGTGCATGGGGAAGGAGGCTGAAATCATTTCAATTATCCACCGTCACTCCCCGCCACCAAAAAAACAAAACCCAGCTATTGAAATCCTTTCAGCCTTCTGATATTCTGGCCTCGTGGCTCTCCCGGTAAGGAGTGCAAATTATTGCAAATCCTGGAAAAGTTTATGTATATGCATGAGCAAACAACAGATCCTCTCAGATAGGCAGCAATTCAATGTCCATCCCAGAGCCTGCAGCTTCTCTTCTGCCCAAGACACAGGTGGACAAAGTCTCTGCTGGTGCAAATGGGTAAGTTTCCATTAATGTTAATGGCACTTTCATGTTTGCAACTTCCCAATCTCAAAAGAACTTCGGGGAGGCAGTTAGCCATGTCAGTCTGAAGTCGGGCAGAAAGTAAGGAAAATACATGACATCTGATGAAGTAAGCTGTTGCCTAGGAAAGCTCATGCCTCTCAAAAGAACTTCTGTGAATAAGCCGATCGGGTGCAATGTTATTCCTAAACAAAATGCTGCTTGCTAGGGTCCGAAACAGCTAAGGTGTTAAGTTTGCACGAGCCAAGTACCACCCTGTGCACTCCAGTGTACTGGGAATGGGAAGCCAAAAAAGCCAGAGCAAAAACTGAGCTTCTTTCACTCTCATTGTTCTTACATAAAAGCAACAGGAAAAAACCCCCACATCCCGCAATGCCCCTGAATTTGCCCGTACCTTTGATGATTTCACCGTTCTTCCACAAGAACTAACCTTTCTAGCTCTATTTCTGTTAATGCTTTATTTTTTTTCCTTTTTAAGGCAGACTGAAGAAAATATGCCTCACATGGCAATCCACATTTCTCCTACCCATGTCCCAGCATTAAATGAAGCTGACATAACTCAAAGGATTTGCGCCCACCTCTCGTGCATGCAGATATAAGCCATTTTGCTTTGACAGTGGAGAGAAAGATTAACTTCAAAGCCATCATTAAGAGATAGAACAACATGACTCTAAGCAGATATTCAGATGGTGTAAACTAGCGTAGCTCCGCAGACTCATGGAAGCACTAGGCATGGCACATGGATATCTAAAGTGACTGCTGGTTTACTTCAGCTGAGAATCTGGCCTCTTCTTCTTGATGAAATTGCTTCTTCATCCAATTTTCACTGCATTCCTTAGTTGTTGCTTGTACCCGAGCAAAACAGAAGAGTAAAACAAGTCCTCCTTGTCCTAGCCAGTTCTCACTCCAGATGGCAAGCTGTCTGCAGACATATGGCGGGCTTTGCAGCACTTAAAAAGAGATCCCAGCCGAAAAAAATAATGGAGAACTGAAAGGCAATGCAAAGTCCTGAAACCCACCTCCTAGACTTCATTCCATCCTTGATCCATAGCCTGAATTCCTGTTGATTTGGGACAGCAGAGTCATAACCGAAGCTAGAATTACAAATCCCCTTAGCAAGACAAAACTCCTGTGGAAGTCAATAAGAAGGATATCCATATAAAAACTGAGTCTGAAATTGAGGATTCAGGCTTGAATTGCTCCCTAGAATGAGCAGCAGACTTGTGCACAGTAGCAGAGAAAACGGGTGGTACTTTAAAAAAAATCTGATGGGTACAATTATACAGGATTTTTTTGTCAGCTAGGACATAAACCCTGTGTGTTGTCAGGAGATTAACGGGTGACAACATTTTTAAGGTGATGAAAAGATCTTTTTTGGAACATCCCAACCGCTAAAAAATAAACTCTTTAAGTGCTGCCACCACTTCCAAACGATCGATCCCAGACATCACACGAGATCCAAGTATAGATTGACTTTTATTAGTAAATGTTTAGGATTGTGAATCCAAAAAAGAGGACAAAGCCAGTAGGGAAATGCATAGCGCCCGAGCGAGGGACTAACAATAGAAGGATGGGGGTGAGGAGGGGAATGCAACTAGGTTACTAACACAGGAAACTGGCCAGTTCACTTAGATGTGTCCTGCGAGGCTGGCTCTGTACAATAAAGCTGACTGTGCTTCACCCCAATACTCAAGTGAAATCCCAGCTCCACTG